>NC_054472.1:4865098-5165098 GCF_017639515.1 Carcharodon carcharias | reverse complement strand
CCCCCATTCCCGCTCTGACTTTCATCCCGCCCTCCCCCATTCCCGCTCTGACTTTCATCCCACCCTCCCCCATTCCCACTCTGACTTTCATCCCGCCCTCCCCCATTCCCGCTCTGACTTTCATCCCGCCCTCCCCCATTCCCACTCTGACTTTCATCCCACCCTCCCCCATTCCCACTCTGACTTTCATCCCACCCTCCCCCATTCCCGCTCTGACTTTCATCCCACCCTCCCCCATTCCCACTCTGACTTTCATCCAGCCCTCCCCCATTCCCGCTCTGACTTTCATCCCACCCTCCCCCATTCCCGCTCTGACTTTCATCCCGCCCTCCCCCATTCCCGCTCTGACTTTCATCCCACCCTCCCCCATTCCCACTCTGACTTTCATCCACCCTCCCCCATTCCCGCTCTGACTTTCATCCAACCTCCCCCATTCCCACTCTGACTTTCATCCCACCCTCCCCCATTCCCGCTCTAACTTTCATCCAACCTCCTCCATTCCCACTCTGACTTTCATCCCACCCTCCCCCATTCCCGCTCTAACTTTCATCCCACCCTCCCCCATTCCCGCTCTGAGTTTCATCCCGCCCTCCCCCATTCCCGCTCTGACTTTCATCCCGCCCTCCCCATTCCCGCTCTGACTTTCATCCCGCCCTCCCCCATTCCCGCTCTGACTTCATCCCACCCTCCCCCATTCCCGCTCTGACTTTCATCCCACCCTCCCCCATTCCCGCTCTGACTTTCATACAGCCCTCCCCCATTCCCACTCTGACTTTCATCCCACCCTCCCCCATTCCCGCTCTGACTTTCATCCCGCCCTCCCCCATTCCCACTCTGACTTTCATCCCACCCTCCCCCATTCCCACTCTGACTTTCATCCCACCCTCCCCCATTCCCGCTCTGACTTTCATCCCACCCTCCCCCATTCCCGCTCTGACTTTCATCCCGCCCTCCCCCATTCCCGCTCTGACTTTCATCCCACCCTCCCCCATTCCCGCTCTGACTTTCATCCCACCCTCCCCCATTCCCGCTCTGACTTTCATCCCACCCTCCCCCATTCCCGCTCTGACTTTCATCCCACCCTCCCCCATTCCCGCTCTGACTTTCATCCCGCCCTCCCCCATTCCCGCTCTGACTTTCATCCCAGCCCTCCCCCATTCCCACTCTGACTTTCATCCCACCCTCCCCCATTCCCGCTCTGACTTTCATCCCACCCTCCCCCATTCCCACTCTGACTTTCATCCCACCCTCCCCCATTCCCGCTCTGACTTTCATCCCACCCTCCCCCATTCCCGCTCTGACTTTCATCCCACCCTCCCCCATTCCCGCTCTGACTTTCATCCCACTTTCCCCATTCCCACTCTGACTTTCATCCCGCCCTCCCCCATTCCCGCTCTGACTTTCATCCCGCCCTCCCCCATTCCCGCTCTGACTTTCATCCCGCCCTCCCCCATTCCCACTCTGACTTTCATCCCGCCCTCCCCCATTCCCACTCTGACTTTCATCCCACCCTCCCCCATTCCCGCTCTGACTTTCATCCCACCCTCCCCCATTCCCGCTCTGACTTTCATCCCACCCTCCCCCATTCCCGCTCTGACTTTCATCCCGCCCTCCCCCATTCCCGCTCTGACTTTCATCCCGCCCTCCCCCATTCCCACTCTGACTTTCATCCCACCCTCCCCCATTCCCGCTCTGACTTTCATCCCGCCCTCCCCCATTCCCGCTCTGACTTTCATCCCACCCTCCCCCATTCCCGCTCTGACTTTCATCCCGCCCTCCCCCATTCCCGCTCTGACTTTCATCCCACCCTCCCCCATTCCCGCTCTGACTTTCATCCCACCCTCCCCCATTCCCGCTCTGACTTTCATCCCGCCCTCCCCCATTCCCGCTCTGACTTTCATCCAGCCCTCCCCCATTCCCACTCTGACTTTCATCCCGCCCTCCCCCATTCCCGCTCTGACTTTCATCCCACCCTCCCCCATTCCCGCTCTGACTTTCATCCCTCCCTCCCCCTTTCCAGCTCTGACTTTCATCCCACCCTCCCCCATTCCCACTCTGACTTTCATCCCACCCTCCCCCATTCCCGCTCTGACTTTCATCCCACCCTCCCCCATACCCACTCTGACTTTCATCCCGCCCTCCCCCATTCCCGCTCTGACTTTCACCCCGCCTCCCCCATTCCCGCTCTGACTTTCATCCCGCCCTCCCCCATTCCCACTCTGACTTTCATCCCACCCTCCCCATTCCCACTCTGACTTTCATCCCGCCCTCCCCCATTCCCGCTCTGACTTTCATCCCACCCTCCCCCATTCCCGCTCTGACTTTCATCCCGCCCTCCCCATTCCCAGCTCTGACTTTCATCCCGCCCTCCCCCATTCCCGCTCTGACTTTCATCCCAGCCCTCCCCCATTCCCGCTCTGACTTTCATCCCACCCTCCCCCATTCCCGCTCTGACTTTCATCCCGCCCTCCCCCATTCCCGCTCTGACTTTCATCCCGCCCTCCCCCATTCCCGCTCTGACTTTCATCCCACCCTCCCCCATTCCCGCTCTGACTTTCATCCCACCCTCCCCCATTCCCACTCTGACTTTCATCCCGCCCTCCCCCATTCCCGCTCTGACTTTCATCCCACCCTCCCCCATTCCCACTCTGACTTTCATCCCTCCCTCCCCCATTCCCGCTCTGACTTTCATCCAGCCCTCCCCATTCCCGCTCTGACTTTCATCCCGCCCTCCCCCATTCCCGCTCTGACTTTCATCCCGCCCTCCCCCATTCCCGCTCTGACTTTCATCCCGCCCTCCCCCATTCCCGCTCTGACTTTCATCCCACCCTCCCCCATTCCCGCTCTGACTTTCATCCCACCCTCCCCCATTCCCACTCTGACTTTCATCCCGCCCTCCCCCATTCCCGCTCTGACTTTCATCCCACCCTCCCCCATTCCCGCTCTGACTTTCATCCCACCCTCCCCCATTCCCGCTCTGACTTTCATCCCGCCCTCCGCCATTCCGACTCTGACTTTCATCCACCCTCCCCCATTACCGCTCTGACTTTCATCACGCCCTCCCCCATTCCCGCTCAGACTTTCATCCCGCCCTCCCCCATTCCCGCTCTGACTTTCATCCCACCCTCCCCCATTCCCACTCTGACTTTCATCCCGCCCTCCCCCATTCCCGCTCTGACTTTCATCCCGCCCTCCCCCATTCCCACTCTGACTTTCATCCCGCCCTCCCCCATTCCCACTCTGACTTTCATCCCGCCCTCCCCCATTCCCGCTCTGACTTTCATCCCGCCCTCCCCCATTCCCGCTCTGACTTTCATCCCGCCCTCCCCCATTCCCGCTCTGACTTTCATCCCACCCTCCCCCATTCCCGCTCTGACTTTCATCCCACCCTCCCCCATTCCCGCTCTGACTTTCATCCCACCCTCCCCATTCCCACTCTGACTTTCATCCCACCCTCCCCCATTCCCGCTCTGACTTTCATCCAGCCCTCCCCCATTCCCGCTCTGACTTTCATCCAGCCCTCCCCCATTCCCACTCTGACTTTCATCCAGCCCTCCCCCATTCCCGCTCTGACTTTCATCCCGCCCTCCCCCATTCCCGCTCTGACTTTCATCCCACCCTCCCCATTCCCACTCTGACTTTCATCCCGCCCTCCCCATTCCCACTCTGACTTTCATCCCGCCCTCCCCATTCCCACTCTGACTTTCATCCCACCCTCCCCCATTCCCACTCTGACTTTCATCCCACCCTCCCCCATTCCCGCTCTGACTTTCATCCCACCCTCCCCCATTCCCACTCTGACTTTCATCCCGCCCTCCCCCATTCCCGCTCTGACTTTCATCCACCCTCCCCCATTCCCACTCTGACTTTCATCCCGCCCTCCCCATTCCCGCTCTGACTTTCATCCCCCCCTCCCCCATTCCCGCTCTGACTTTCATCCCGCCCTCCCCCATTCCCGCTCTGACTTTCATCCCACCCTCCCCCATTCCCACTCTGACTTTCATCCCGCCCTCCCCCATTCCCGCTCTGACTTTCATCCCACCCTCCCCCATTCCCGCTCTGACTTTCATCCCGCCCTCCCCCATTCCCGCTCTGACTTTCATCCCGCCCTCCCCCATTCCCGCTCTGACTTTCATCCCGCCCTCCCCCATTCCCGCTCTGACTTTCATCCCGCCCTCCCCCATTCCCGCTCTGACTTTCATCCCGCCCTCCCCCATTCCCGCTCTGACTTTCATCCCACCCTCCCCCATTCCCGCTCTGACTTTCATCCCACCCTCCCCCATTCCCGCTCTGACTTTCATCCCGCCCTCCCCCATTCCCGCTCTGACTTTCATCCCACCCTCCCCCATTCCCGCTCTGACTTTCATCCCACCCTCCCCCATTCCCACTCTGACTTTCATCCCTCCCTCCCCATTCCCACTCTGACTTTCATCCCACCCTCCCCCATTCCCGCTCTGACTTCATCCCGCCCTCCCCCATTCCCACTCTGACTTTCATCCCAGCCCTCCCCCATTCCCGCTCTGACTTTCATCCCGCCCTCCCCCATTCCCGCTCTGACTTTCATCCCGCCCTCCCCCATTCCCAGCTCTGACTTTCATCCCACCCTCCCCCATTCCCGCTCTGACTTTCATCCCGCCCTCCCCCATTCCCGCTCTGAATTTCATCCCACCCTCCCCCATTCCCACTCTGACTTTCATCCCACCCTCCCCCATTCCCACTCTGACTTTCATCCCACCCTCCCCCATTCCCGCTCTGACTTTCATCCCACCCTCCCCCATTCCCACTCTGACTTTCATCCCACCCTCCCCCATTCCCACTCTGACTTTCATCCCGCCCTCCCCCATTCCCGCTCTGACTTTCATCCCGCCCACCCCCATTCCCGCTCTGACTTTCATCCCGCCCTCCCCCATTCCCGCTCTGACTTTCATCCCACCCTCCCCATTCCCGCTCTGACTTTCATCCCACCCTCCCCCATTCCCGCTCTGACTTTCATCCCACCCTCCCCCATTCCCACTCTGACTTTCATCCCACCCTCCCCCATTCCCTCTCTGACTTTCATCCCACCCTCCCCCATTCCCGCTCTGACTTTCATCCCGCCCTCCCCCATTCCCGCTCTGACTTTCATCCCACCCTCCCCCATTCCCTCTCTGACTTTCATCCCACCCTCCCCCATTCCCACTCTGACTTTCATCCCACCCTCCCCCATTCCCACTCTGACTTTCATCCCACCCTCCCCCATTCCCGCTCTGACTTTCATCCCGCCCTCCCCATTCCCGCTCTGACTTTCATCCCAGCCCTCCCCCATTCCCGCTCTGACTTTCATCCGCCCTCCCCCATTCCCGCTCTGACTTTCATCCACGCCTCCCCCATTCCCACTCTGACATTCATCCCGCCCCTCCCCCATTCCCGCTCTGACATTTCATCCCGCCCTCCCCCATTCCGCTCTGACTTTCATCCCACACTCCCCCATTCCCACTCTGACTTTCATCCCGCCCTCCCCATTCCCGTTCTGACTTTCATCCCACCCTCCCCCATCCCGCTCTGACTTTCATCCCACCCCTCCCCCATTCCCCTCTGACTTTCATCCCCACCCTCCCCCATTCCCCACTCTGACTTTTCATCCTTCCCTCACCCATACCCACTCTGACTTTCATTACTCGCTCCCCCATTCCCGCGCTGACTTTCATCCCACCCTCCCCCATTCCCGCTCCGACTTTCATCCCGCCCTCCCCCATTCCAGCTCTGACTTTCATCCCGCCATGCCCCATTCCCTCTCTGACTTTCATCCCGCCCTCCCCCATTCCCTCTCTGACTTTCATCCCGCCCTCCTCCATTCCCACTCTGACTTTCATCCCACCCTCCCCCATTACCACTCTGACTTTCATCCCACCCTCCCCCATTCCCACTCTGACTTTCATCCACCCTCCCCCATTCCCGCTCTGACTTTCATCCCACCCTCCCCCATTCCCTCTCTGACTTTCATCCCGCCCTCCCCCATTCCCGCTCTGACTTTCATCACGCCCTCCCCCATTCCCGCTCTGACTTTCATCCCACCCTCCCCCATTCCCACTCTGACTTTCATCCCGCCCTCCCCCATTCCCGCTCTGACTTTCATCCCGCCCTCCCCCATTCCCACTCTGACTTTCATCCCGCCCTCCCCCATTCCCGCTCTGACTTTCATCCCACCCTCCCCATTCCCGCTCTGACTTTCATCCCGCCCTCCCCCATTCCCACTCTGACTTTCATCCCGCCCTCCCCCATTCCCTCTCTGACTTTCATCCCGCCCTCCCCCATTCCCGCTCTGACTTTCATCCCGCCCTCCCCATTCCCGCTCTGACTTTCATCCCGCCCTCCCCCATTCCCAGCTCTGACTTTCATCCCAGCCCTCCCCCATTCCCGCTCTGACTTTCATCCCACCCTCCCCCATTCCCACTCTGACTTTCATCCCACCCTCCCCCATTCCCACTCTGACTTTCATCCGACCCTCCCCCATTCCCACTCTGACATTCATCCCGCCCTCCCCCATTCCCACTCTGACTTTCATCCCGCCCTCCCCCATTCCCGCTCTGACTTTCATCCCGCCCTCCCCCATTCCCGCTCTGACTTTCATCCCACCCTCCCCCATTCCCGCTCTGACTTTCATCCCACCCTCCCCCATTCCCTCTCTGACTTTCATCCCACCCTCCCCCATTCCCGCTCTGACTTTCATCCCACCCTCCCCCATTCCCTCTCTGACTTTCATCCCACCCTCCCCCATTCCCAGCTCTGACTTTCATCCCAGCCCTCCCCCATTCCCGCTCTGACTTTCATCCCGCCCTCCCCCATTCCCGACTCTGACTTTCATCCAGCCCTCCCCCATTCCCGCTCTGACTTTCATCCCACCCTCCCCCATTCCCTCTCTGACTTTCATCCAGCCCTCCCCCATTCCCGCTCTGACTTTCATCCCACCCCCCCCCATTCCCGCTCTGACTTTCATCCCGCCCTCCCCATTCCCGCTCTGACTTTCATCCCTCCCTCCCCCATTCCCCTCTGACTTTCATCCCGCCCTCCGCCATTCCGACTCTGACTTTCATCCCACCCTCCCCCATTCCCGCTCTGACTTTCATCCAGCCCTCCCCCATTCCCACTCTGACTTTCATCCCTCCCTCCCCCATTCCCACTCTGACTTTCATCCCACCCTCCCCCATTCCCACTCTGACTTTCATCCCGCCATCCCCCATTCCCACTCTGACTTTCATCCCACCCTCCCCCATTCCCTCTCTGACTTTCATCCCACCCTCCCCATTCCCGCTCTGACTTTCATCCAGCCCTCCCCCATTCCCGCTCTGACTTTCATCCCGCCCTCCCCCATTCCAGCTCTGACTTTCATCCCGCCCTCCCCCATTCCCACTCTGACTTTCATCCCGCCCTCCCCCATTCCCGCTCTGACTTTCATCCCGCCCTCCCCCATTCCCTCTCTGACTTTCATCCCACCCTCCCCCATTCCACTCTGACTTTCATCCCACCCTCCCCCATTCCACTCTGACTTTCATCCCGCCCTCCCCATTCCCACTCTGACTTTCATCCCACCCTCCCCCATTCCCGCTCTGACTTTCATCCCACCCTCCCCCATTCAGCTCTGACTTTCATCCCGCCCTCCTCCATTCCCACTCTGACTTTCATCCCGCCCTCCCCCATTCCACTCTGACTTTCATCCCGCCCTCCCCCATTCCCGCTCTGACTTTCATCCCGCCCTCCCCCATTCCCGCTCTGACTTTCATCCCGCCCTCCCCCATTCCCGCTCTGACTTTCATTCCGCCCTCGCAAATTCCCACTCTGACTTTCATCCCACCCTCCGCCATTCCCACTCTGACTTTCATCCCACCCTCCCCCATTCCCACTCTGACTTTCATCCCGCCCTCCCCCATTCCCACTCTGACTTTCATCCCGCCCTCCCCCATTCCCACTCTGACTTTCATCCCACCCTCCCCCATTCCCACTCTGACTTTCATCCCGCCCTCCCCCATTCCCGCTCTGACTTTCATCCCGCCCTCCCCCATTTCCGCTCTGACTTTCATCCCACCCTCCCCCATTGCCACTCTGACTTTCATACCGCCCTCCCCATTCCCGCTCTGACTTTCATCCCGCCCTCCCCCATTCCCGCTCTGACTTTCATCCCGCCCTCCCCCATTCCCGCTCTGACTTTCATCCCGCCCTCCCCCATTCCCGCTCTGACTTTCATCCCGCCCTCCCCCATTCCCACTCTGACTTTCATCCCACCCTCCCCCATTCCCGCTCTGACTTTCATCCCACCCTCCCCCATTCCCGCTCTGACTTTCATCCCACCCTCCCCCATTCCCGCTCTGACTTTCATCCCGCCCTCCCCCATTCCCACTCTGACTTTCATCCCACCCTCCCCCATTCCCACTCTGACTTTCATCCCACCCTCCCCCATTCCCGCTCTGACTTTCATCCCACCCTCCCCCATTCCCACTCTGACTTTCATCCCACCCTCCCCCATTCCCGCTCTGACTTTCATCCCACCCTCCCCCATTCCCGCTCTGACTTTCATCCCACCCTCCCCCATTCCCGCTCTGACTTTCATCCCACCCTCCCCCATTCCCACTCTGACTTTCATCCCGCCCTCCCCATTCCCGCTCTGACTTCATCCCGCCCTCCCCCATTCCCGCTCTGACTTTCATCCCACCCTCCCCCATTCCCGCTCAGACTTTCATCCCGCCCTCCCCCATTCCCGCTCTGACTTTCATCCCGCCCTCCCCCATTCCCGCTCTGACTTTCATCCCACCCTCCCCCATTCCCACTCTGACTTTCATCCCACCCTCCCCCATTCCCGCTCTGACTTTCATCCCGCCCTCCCCCATTCCCAGCTCTGACTTTCATCCCGCCCTCCCCCATTCCCACTCTGACTTTCATCCCAGCCCTCCCCCATTCCCGCTCTGACTTTCATCCCAGCCCTCCCCCATTCCCGCTCTGACTTTCATCCCGCCCTCCCCATTCCCACTCTGACTTTCATCCCACCCTCCCCCATTCCCAGCTCTGACTTTCATCCCAGCCCTCCCCCATTCCCACTCTGACTTTCATCCCACCCTCCCCCATTCCCACTCTGACTTTCATCCCACCCTCCCCCATTCCCTCTCTGACTTTCATCCCACCCTCCCCCATTCCCGCTCTGACTTTCATCCCGCCCTCCCCCATTCCCACTCTGACTTTCATCCCGCCCTCCCCCATTCCCGCTCTGACTTTCATCCCACCCTCCCCCATTCCCACTCTGACTTTCATCCCACCCTCCCCCATTCCCACTCTGACTTTCATCCACCCTCCCCCATTCCCACTCTGACTTTCATCCCACCCTTCCCATTCCCGCTCTGACTTTCATCCCGCCCTCCCCCATTCCCGCTCTGACTTTCATCCCACCCTACCCCATTTCCGCTCTGACATTAATCGCGCTCTCCCCCATTCCCGCTCTGACTTTCATCCCGCCCTCCCCCATTCCCGCTCTGACTTTCATCCCGCCCTCCCCCCTTCCCACTCTGACTTTCATCCTACCCTCCCCCATTCCCACTCTGACTTTCATCCCACCCTCCCCCATTCCCGCTCTGACTTTCATCCCACCCTCCCACATTCCCGCGCTGACTTTCATCCTGCCCTCCCCCATTCCCGCTCTGACTTTCATCCCACCCTCCCCCATTCCCGCTCTGACTTTCATCCCGCCCTCCCCCATTCCCGCTCTGACTTTCATCCCGCCCTCAACCATTCCCGCTCTGACTTTCATCCCGCCCTCCCCCATTCCGACTCTGACTTTCATCCCGCCCTCCCCAATACCCGCTCTGACTTTCATCCCACCCTCCCCCCATTCCCACTCTGACTTTCATCCCTCCCTCCCCCATTCCCGCTCTGACTTTCATCCCACACTTCCCCATTCCCGCTCTGACTTTCATCCCACCCTCCCCCATTCCCGCTCTGACTTTCATCCCACCCTCCCCCATTCCAGCTCTGACTTTCATCCCGCCCTCCCCCATTCCCGCTCTGACTTTCATCCCGCCCTCCCCCATTCCCCGCTCTGACTTTCATCCCTCCCTCCCCCATTCCCGCTCTGACTTTCATCCCGCCCTCCCCCATTCCCGCTCTGACTTTCATCCCACCCTCCCCCATTCCCACTCTGACTTTCATCCCGCCCTCACCCCTTCCCACTCTGACATTCATCCGCCCTTCCCCCATTCCCGCTCTGACTTTCGTCCCCCCCTACCCCATTCCCGCTCTGACTTTCAGCACGCCCTCCCCCATTCCCGCTCTGACTTTCATCCCACCCTCCCCCATTCCCACTCTGACTTTCATCCCGCCCTCCCCCATTCCCGCTCTGACTTTCATCCCACCATCCCCCATTCCCACTCTGACTTTCATCCCACCCTCCCCCATTCCCGCTCTGACTTTCATTCCGCCCTCCCCCATTCCCACTCTGACTTTCATCCCACCCTCCCCATTCCCGCTCTGACTTTCATCCCCCGCCCTCCCCCTTCCCGCTCTGACTTTCATCCCGCCCTCGCAAATTCCCGCTCTGACTTTCATCCCACCCTCCCCCATTCCCTCTCTGACTTTCATCCCACCCTCCCCCATTCCCGCTCTGACTTTCATCCCACCCTCCCCCATTCCCGCTCTGACTTTCATCCCGCCCTCCCCCATTCCCACTCTGACTTTCATCCAGCCCTCCCCCATTCCCACTCTGACTTTCAATCCACCCTCCCCCATTCCCGCTCTGACTTTCATGCCGCCCTCCCCCATTCCCAGCTCTGACTTTCATCCCTCCCTCCCCCATTCCCACTCTGACTTTCATCCCACCTTCCCCATTCCCGCTCTGACTTTCATCCCGACTTCACCCATTCCCACTCTGACTTTCATCCCTCCCTCCCCCATTCCCGCTCTGACTTTCATCCCACCCTCCCCCATTCCCACTCTGACTTTCATCCCGCCCTCCCCCATTCCCGCTCTGACTTTCATCCCACCCTCCCCCATTCCCGCTCTGACTTTCATCCAGCCCTCCCCCATTCCCGCTCTGACTTTCATCCCGCCCTCCCCCATTCCCGCTCTGACTTTCATCCCACCCTCCCCCATTCCCGCTCTGACTTTCATCCCACCCTCCCCCATTCCCACTCTGACTTTCATCCCGCCCTCCCCCATTCCCTCTCTGACTTTCATCCCACCCTCCCCCATTCCCGCTCTGACTTTCATCCCGCCCTCCCCCATTCCCGCTCTGACTTTCATCCCACCCTCCCCCATTCCCACTCTGACTTTCATCCCACCCTCCCCCATTCCCACTCTGACTTTCATCCCACCCTCCCCCATTCCCGCTCTGACTTTCATCCCACCCTCTCCCATTCCCACTCTGAATTTCATCCAAACTCCTCCATTCCCACTCTGACTTTCATTCCGCCCTCACCCATTCCCACTCTGACTTTCATCCCACCCTCCCCCATTCCCGCTTTGACATTTATACTGCCCTCCCCCATTCCCGCTCTGACTTGCATCCCACCCTCCCCCATTCCCGCTCTGACTTTCATCCCGCCCTCCCCCATTCCCCGCTCTGACTTTCATCCCACCCTCCCCCATTCCCGCTCTGACTTTCATCCCTCCCTCCCCCATTCCCGCTCTGACTTTCATTCCCGCCCTCCCCATTCCCACTCTGACTTTCATCCGCCCTCCCCCATTCCCGCTCTGACTTTCATCCACCCTCCCCCATTCCCACTCTGACTTTCATCCCGCCCTCCCCCATTCCCGCTCTGACTTTCATCCCTCCCTCCCCCATTCCCGCTCTGACTTTCATCCCGCCCTCCCCCATTCCCGCTCTGACTTTCATCCCGCCCTCCCCCATTCCCGCTCTGACTTTCATCCCACCCTCCCCCATTCCCGCTCTGACTTTCATCCCACCCTCCCCCATTCCCGCTCTGACTTTCATCCCACCCTCCCCCATTCCCGCTCTGACTTTCATCCCGCCCTCCCCCATTCCCACTCTGACTTTCATCCCACCCTCCCCCATTCCCACTCTGACTTTCATCCCGCCCTCCTCCAATCCGCTCTGACTTTCATCCCGCCCTCCCCATTCCCGCTCTGACTTTCATCCCGCCTCCCCATTCCCGCCGTGAATTTCATCCCGCCCTCCCCCATTCCCGCTCTGACTTTCATTCCGCCCTCCCCCAAACTCGCTCTGACTTTCATCCCTCCATCCCCCATTCCCGCTCTGACTTTCATCCCACCCTCCCCCATTCCCACTCTGACTTTCATCCCGCCCTCCCCCATTCCCGCTCTGACTTTCATCCCGCCCTCCCCCATTCCCACTCTGACTTTCATCCCACCCTCCCCCATTCCCACTCTGACTTTCATCCACCCTCCCCCATTCCACATCTGAACTTTCATCCCACCCTCCAATTCCCACTCTGACTTTCTTCCCACCCTCCCACATTCCCACTCTGACTTTCATCCCGCCCTCCGCCATTCCCACTCTGACTTTCAACCCACACTCCCCCATTCCCACTCTGACTTTAATCACGCCCTACCCCATTCCCGTTCTGACTTTCATCCCGCCCTACCCCATTCCCGCTCTGACTTTCATCCCGCCCTCCTCCATTCCCTCTCTGACGTTCATCCCACCCTCCCCCATTCCCACTCTGACTTTCATCCGCCCTCCCCCATTCCCACTCTGACTTTCATCCCACCTCCCCCAGTCCCTCTTCTGACTTTCTTCCACCCTCCCCCATTCCCACTCTGACTTTCATCCTACCCTCCCCCATTCCCTCTCTGACTTTCATCCACCCTCCCCCATTCCCAGCTCTGACTTTCATCCACCCTCCCCCATTCCCACTCTGACTTTCATCCCTCCCTCCCCCATTCCCACTCTGAACTTTCATCCACCCTCCCCATTCCACTCTGACTTTCATCCAGCCCTCCCCCATTCCCACTCTGACTTTCATCCCTCCCTCCCCCATTCCCGCTCTGACTTTCATCCCACCCTCCCCCATTCCCGCTCTGACTTTCATCCCACCCTCCCCCATTCCCGCTCTGACTTTCATCCCGCCCTCCCCCATTCCCGCTCTGACTTTCATCCCACCCTCCCCCATTCCCGCTCTGACTTTCATCCCAGCCCTCCCCCCATTCCCGACTCTGACTTCATCCCACCCTCCCCCATTCCCTCTCTGACTTTCATCCCACCCACCCCCAATCCCCACTCTGACTTTCATCCCGCCCTCCCCCATTCCCACTCTGACTTTCATCCACCCTCCCCCATTCCCTCTCTGACTTTCATCCTCCCTCCCCCATTCCCGCTCTGACTTTCATCCCAGCCCTCCCCCATTCCCGCTCTGACTTTCATCCCACCCTCCCCCATTCCGCTCTGACTTTCATCCCACCCTCCCCCATTCCCTGCCAGCTGACTTTCATCCGCACCTCCCCCATTCCCCTCTGACTTTCATCCCGCCCCCCGCATTCCCACTCTGACTTTCATCCCGCCCTCCCCCTTTCCCTCTCTGACTTTCATCCACCCTTCCCCATCCCGCTCTGACTTTCATCCCACCCTCTACCCATTCCACTCTGACTTTCATCCCACCCTCCCCCATTCCCACTCTGACTTTCATCCCACCCTCCCCCATTCCCCTCTGACTTTCACCCTCCCCCCCATTCCCGCTCTGACTTTCATCCCGCCCTCCCCCATTCCGCTCTGACTTTCATCCCGCCCTCCCAATTCCCGCTCTGACTTTCATCCCGCCCTCCCCATTCCCACTCTGACTTTCATCCCGCCCTCCCCCATTCCCGCTCTGACTTTCATCCCACCCTCCCAAATGCCATCTCTGACTTTCATCCCGCCCTCCCCCATTCCCGCTCTGACTTTCATCCCACCCTCCCCCATTCCCGCTCTGACTTTCATCCCACCCTCCCCCATTCCCGCTCTGACTTTCATCCCACCCTCCCCCATTCCCGCTCTGACTTTCATCCCGCACTCCCCCATTCCCGCTCTGACTTTCATCCCGGCCTCCCCCATTCCCACTCTGACTTTCATCCCGCCCTCCCTAATTCCCGCTCTGACTTTCATGCCGCCCTCCCCCATTCCCGCTCTGACTTTCATCCCGCCCTCCCCCATTCCCGCTCTGACTTTCATCCCGCCCTCCCCCATTCCCGCTCTGACTTTCATCCCTCCCTCCCCCATTCCCGCTCTGACTTTCATCCCGCCCTCCCCCATTCCCGCTCTGACTTTCATCCCACCCTCCCCCATTCCCGCTCTGACTTTCATCCCGCCCTCCCCCATTCCCCGCTCTGACTTTCATCCCACCCTCCCCCATTCCCGCTCTGACTTTCATCCACCCTCCCCCATTCCCGCTCTGACTTTCATCCCCCTCCCCATTCCCACTCTGACTTTCATCCGCCGTCCCCCATTCCCGCTCTGACTTTCATCCCGCCATCCCCCATTCCCTCTCTGACTTTCATCCCACCATCCCCCATTCCCACTCTGACTTGCATCCTGCCCTCCCCCATTCCCACTCTGACATTCATCCACCCCTCCCCCATTCCCACTCTGACTTTCATCCCGCCCTCCCCCATTCCCGCTCTGACTTTCATCCCGCCCTCCCCCATTCCCACTCTGACTTTCATCCCACCCTCCCCATTCCCACTCTGACTTTCATTCCACCATCCCCCATTCCCACTCTGACTTTCATCCACCCTCCCCCATTCCCGCTCTGACTTTCATCCCGCCCTCCCCATTCCCGCTCTGACTTTCATCCCACCCTCCCCATTCCCAGCTCTGAACTTTCATCCAGCCCTCCCCCCATTCCAGCTCTGACTTTCATCCCGCCCTCCCCCATTCCCGCTATGACTTTCATCCCACCCTCCGCCATTCCCACTCTAACTTTCATTATGCCCTCCCCTATTCCCGCTCTGACTTTCATCCCGCCATCCCCCATTGCCACTCGGAATTTCATCCCACCCTCCCCCATTTCCGCTCTGACTTTCATCCCAGCCCTCGCAAATTCCCACTCTGACTTTCATCCCAGCCCTCCCCCATTCCCGCTCTGACTTTCATCCCACCCTTCCCCATTCCCGCTCTGACTTTCATCCCAACCTCCCCCATTCCCACTCTGACTTTCATCCCGCCCTCCCCATTCCCGCTCTGACTTTCATCCCGCCCTCCCCCATTCCCACTCTGACTTTCATCCAGCCCTCCCCCATTCCCGCTCTGACTTTCATCCCACCCTCCCCCATTCCCGCTCTGACTTTCATCCCGCCCTCCCCCATTCCCGCTCTGAATTTCATCCCGCCCTCCCCCATTCCCGCTCTGACTTTCATCCCACCCTCCCCCATTCCCGCTCTGACTTTCATCCCACCCTCCCCCATTCCCGCTCTGACTTTCATCCCACCCTCCCCCATTCCCACTCTGACTTTCATCCCAGCCCTCCCCCATTCCCACTCTGACTTTCATCCCGCCCTCCCCCATTCCCGCTCTGACTTTCATCCCGCCCTCCCCCATTCCCGCTCTGACTTTCATCCCACCCTCCCCCATTCCCGCTCTGACTTTCATCCCGCCCTCCCCCATTCCCACTCTGACTTTCATCCCGCCCTCCCCCATTCCCACTCTGACTTTCATCCCGCCCTCCCCCATTCCCGCTCTGACTTTCATCCCGCCCTCCCCATTCCCACTCTGACTTTCATCCCGCCCTCCCCCATTCCCGCTCTGACTTTCATCCCGCCCTCCCCCATTCCCGCTCTGACTTTCATCCCGCCCTCCTCCATTCCCGCTCTGACTTCATCCCGCCCTCCTCCATTCCCACTCTGACTTTTATCCCACCTCCCCCATTCCCGCTCTGACTTTCATCCTGCCCTCCCCCATTCCCGCTCTGACTTTCATCCCACCCTCCCCCATTCCCGCTCTGACTTTCATCCCGCCCTCCCCCATTCCCGCTCTGACTTTCATCCCACCCTCCCCATTCCCGCTCTGACTTTCATCCCGCCCTCCCCCATTCCCGCTCTGACTTTCATCCCACGCTCCCCCATTCCCACTCTGACTTTCATCACGCCCTCCCCCATTCCCGCTCTGACTTTCATGCCGCCCTGCCCCATTCCCGCTCTGACTTTCATCCGGCCATCAACCATTCCCGCTCTGACTTTCATCCCGCCATCCCCCATTCCCTCTCTGACTTTCATCCCACCCTCCCCCATTCCCGCTCTGACTTTCATTCCTCCCTCGCCCATTCCCGCTCTGACTTTCATCCCGCCCTCCGCCATTCCCGCTCTGACTTTCATCCCACCTCCCCCATTCCCGCTCTGACTTTCATCCCGCCCTCCCCCATTCCCACTCTGACTTTCATCCCGCCCTCCCCCATTCCCGCTCTGACTTTCATCCCACCTCCCCCATTCCGCTCTGACTTTCATCCCGCCCTCCCCATTCCCGCTCTGACTTTCATCCCGCCCTCCCCCATTCCCTCTCTGACTTTCATCCCACCATCCCCATTCCCGCTCTGACTTTCATCCCCCCTCCCCCATTCCCGCTCTGACTTTCATCCCACCCTCCCCCATTCCCGCTCTGACTTTCATCCCGCCCTCCCACATTCCCTCTCTGACTTTCATCCCGCCCTCCCCCATTCCCTCTCTGACTTTCATCCCACCCTCCCCCATTCCCGCTCTGACTTTCATCCCGCCCTCCCCCATTCCCACTCTGACTTTCATCCCACCTCCCCCATTCCCACTCTGACTTTCATCCCACCCTCCCCCATTCCCAATCTGACTTTCATCCCGCCCTCCCCCATTCCCACTCTGACTTTCATCCCACCCTCCCCCATTCCCTCTCTGACTTTCATCCCACCATCCCCCATTCCCGCTCTGACTTTCATCCCGCCATTCCCCATTCCCACTCTGACTTTCATCCCGCCCTCCCCCATTCCCACTCTGACTTTCATCCCGCCCTCCCCCATTCCCGCTCTGACTTTCATCCCGCCCTCCCCCATTCCCGCTCTGACTTTCATCCCACCCTCCCCCATTCCCGCTCTGACTTTCATCCCACCCTCCCCCATTCCAACTCTGACTTTCATCCCACCCTCCCCCATTCCCGCTCTGACTTTCATCCCGCCCTCCCCATTCCCGCTCTGACTTTCATCCCCCCTCCCCCATTCCCGACTCTGACTTTCATCCGCCCTCCCCCATTCCCGCTCTGACTTTCATCCCAGCCTCCCCCATTCCCACTCTGACTTTCATCCCACCCTCCCCCATTCCCACTCTGACTTTCATCCCACCCTCCCCCATTCCCACTCTGACTTTCATCCCGCCCTCCCCCATTCCCCTCTGACTTTCGTCCCGCCCTCCCCCATTCCCGCTCTGACTTTCATCCCGCCCTCCCCCATTCCCGCTCTGACTTTCATCCCTCCCTCCCCCATTCCCTCTCTGACTTTCATCCCGCCCTCCCCCATTCCCGCTCTGACTTTCATCCCGCCCTCCCCAATTCCAGCTCTGACTTTCATCCCGCCCTCCCCCATTCCCGCTCTGACTTTCATCCCGCCCTCCCCCATTCCCGCTCTGACTTTCATCCCGCCCTCCCCCATTCCCGCTCTGACTTTCATCCCGCCCTCCCCCATTCCCGCTCTGACTTTCATCCCACCCTCCCCCATTCCCACTCTGACTTTCATCCCGCCCTCCCCCATTCCCGCTCTGACTTTCATCCCACCCGCCCCCATTCCCGCTCTGACATTCATCCCGCCCTCCCCCATTTCCCGCTCTGACTTTCATCCCGCCCTCCCCCATTCCCGCTCTCACTTTCATCCTGCATTCCTCCATTCCCGCTCTGACTTTCATCCCGCCCTCCCAATTCCCGCTCTGACTTTCATCCGCCCTCCCCATTCCCGCTCTGACTTTCATCCCGCCCTCCCCCATTCCCGCTCTGACTTTCATCCCACCCTCCCCCATTCCCGCTCTGACTTTCATCCCGCCCTCCCCATTCCCGCTCTGACTTTCATCCCGCCCTCCCCATTCCGCTCTGACTTTCATCCCACCCTCCCCCATTCCCAGCTCTGACTTTCATCCCACCCTCCCCCCATTCCCGCTCTGACTTTCATCCCAGCCCTCCCCCATTCCCGCTCTGACTTTCAATCCACCCTCCCCCATTCCCGCTCTGACTTTCATCACACCCTCCCCCATTCCCGCTCTGACTTTCATCCCACCCTCCCCCATTCCCGCTCTGACTTTCATCCCACCCTCCCCCATTCCCACTCTGACTTTCATCCCGCCCTCCCCCATTCCCGCTCTGACTTTCATCCCGCCCTCCCCCATTCCCGCTCTGACTTTCATCCCGCCCTCCTCCATTCCCTCTCTGACTTTCATCCCACCCTCCCCCATTCCCGCTCTGACTTTCATCCTGCCCTCCCCCATTCCCGCTATGACTTTCATCCCACCCTCCCCCATTCCCACTCTAACTTTCATCCTGCCCTCCCCCATTCCCGCTCTGACTTTCATCCCACCCTCCCCCATTCCCACTCTGACTTTCATCCTCCCTCCCCCATTCCCGCTCTGACTTTCATCCCCCCCTCCCCCATTCCCGCTCTGACTTTCATCCCGCCCTCCCCCATTCCCTCTCTGACTTTCATCCCACCCTCCGCCATTCCCACTCTGACTTTCATCCCACCCTCCCCCATTCCCACTCTGACTTTCATCCCACCCTCCCCCATTCCCGCTCTGACTTTCATCCAACCCTCCCCCATTCCCGCTCTGACTTTCATCCCACCCTCCCCATTCCCACTCTGACTTTCATCCCGCCCTCCCCATTCCCGCTCTGACTTTCATCCCACCCTCCCCCATTCCCCGCTCTGACTTTCATCCCGCCCTCCCCATTCCCGCTCTGACTTCATCCCACCCTCCCCCATTCCCACTCTGACTTTCATCCGCCCTCCCCCATTCCCGCTCTGACTTTCATCCAGCCCTCCCCCATTCCCACTCTGACTTTCATCCCAGCCCTCCCCCATTCCCGCTCTGACTTTCATCCCGCCCTCCCCATTCCCGCTCTGACTTTCATCCCGCCCTCCCCCATTCCCAGCTCTGACTTTCATCCCACCCTCCCCCATTCCCGCTCTGACTTTCATCCCGCCCTCCCCCATTCCCACTCTGACTTTCATCCCGCCCTCCCCCATTCCCGCTCTGACTTTCATCCCGCCCTCCCCCATTCCCGCTCTGACTTTCATCCCGCACTCCCCCATTCCCGCTCTGACTTTCATCCCAGCCCTCCCCATTCCCGCTCTGACTTTCATCCCACCCTCCCCCATTCCCACTCTGACTTTCATCCCACCCTCCCCCATTCCCGCTCTGACTTTCATCCCGCCCTCCCCCATTCCCGCTCTGACTTTCATCCCGCCCTCCCCCATTCCCGCTCTGACTTTCATCCCGCCCTCCCCCATTCCCGCTCTGACTTTCATCCCGCCCTCCCCCATTCCCGCTCTGACTTTCATCCCACCCTCCCCATTCCCACTCTGACTTTCATCCCACCCTCCCCCATTCCCGCTCTGACTTTCATCCCACCCTCCCCCAGTCCCGCTCTGACTTTCATCCCACCCTCACCCATTCCCGCTCTGACTTTCATCCCGCCCTCCCCCATTCCCGCTCTGACTTTCATCCCGCCCTCCCCCATTCCCGCTCTGACTTTCATCCCGCCCTCCCCCATTCCCGCTCTGACTTTCATCCAGCCCTCCCCCATTCCGCTCTGACTTTCATCCCGCCCTCCCCCATTCCCACTCTGACTTTCATCCCGCCCTCCCCCATTCCCGCTCTGACTTTCATCCCACCCTCCCCCATTCCCGCTCTGACTTTCATCCCACCCTCCCCCATTCCCACTCTGACTTTCATCACGCCCTCCCCCATTCCCGCTCTGACTTTCATCCCGCCCTCCCCCATTCCCGCTCTGACTTTCATCCCACCCTCCCCATTCCCGCTCTGACTTTCATCCCACCCTCCCCCATTCCCACTCTGACTTTCATCCCAGCCCTCCCCATTCCCCTCTGACTTTCATCCAGCCCTCCCCCATTCCCGCTCTGACTTTCATCCCGCCCTCCCCCATTCCCGCTCTGACTTTCATCCACCCTCCCCCATTCCCACTCTGACTTTCATCCGCCCTCCCCCATTCCCGCTCTGACTTTCATCCAGCCCTCCCCCATTCCCGCTCTGACTTTCATCCCACCCTCCCCCATTCCCGCTCTGACTTTCATCCCGCCCTCCCCCATTCCCACTCTGACTTTCATCCACCCGCCCCCCATTCCCGCTCTGACTTTCATCCCACCCTCCCCCATTCCCGCTCTGACTTTCATCCCGCCCTCCCCCATTCCCGCTCTGACTTTCATCCCTCCCTCCCCCATTCCCGCTCTGACTTTCATCCCACCCTCCCCCATTCCCGCTCTGACTTTCTTCCCATTTCCCCCATTCCCGCTCTGACGTTCATCCCACCCTCCCCCATTCCCACTCTGACTTTCATCCCACCCTCCCCCATTCCCGCTCTGACTTTCATCCCGCCCTCCCCCATTCCAACTCTGACTTTCATCCCACCCTCCCCCATTTCCGCTCTGACTTTCATCCCACCCTCCCCCATTCCCGCTCTGACTTTCATCCTGCCCTCCCCCATTCCCGCTCTGACTTTCATCCCGCCCTCCCCCATTCCCACTCTGACTTTCATCCCACCCTCCCCCATTCCCGCTGTGACTTTCATCCCGACCTCAACCATTCCAACTATGACTTTCATCCCGCCCTCCGCCATTCCGACTCTGACATTCATCCCACTCTCCCCCATTACCGCTCTGACTTTCATCACGCCCTACCCCATTCCCGCTCTGACTTTCATCCCGCCCTCCCCCATTCCCGCTCTGACTTTCATCCCACACTTCCCCATTCCCGCTCTGACTTTCATCCCACCCTCCCCCATTCCCGCTCTGACTTTCATCCCGCCCTCCCCCATTCCCGCTCTGACTTTCATCCCACCCTCCCCCATTCCCGCTCTGACTTTCATCCCACCCTCCCCCATTCCCGCTCTGACTTTCATCTTTCCCTCCCCCATTCCCGCTCTGACTTTCATCCCACCCTCCCCCATTCCCGCTCTGACTTTCATCCCACCCTCCCCCATTCCCGCTCTGACTTTCATCCAACCCTCCCCCATTCCCGCTCTGACTTTCATCCCACCCTCCCCCATTCCCGCTCTGACTTTCATCCCGCCCTCCCCCATTCCCGCTCTGACTTTCATCCCACCCTCCCCCATTCCCGCTCTGACTTTCATCCCGCCCTCCCCCATTCCCGCTCTGACTTTCATCCCGCCCTCCCCCATTCCCGCTCTGACTTTCATCCCACCCTCCCCCATTCCCACTCTGACTTTCATCCCGCCCTCCCCCATTCCCACTCTGACTTTCATCCCACCCTCCCCCATTCCCACTCTGACTTTCATCCCACCCTCCCCCATTCCCGCTCTGACTTTCATCCCACCCTCCCCCATTCCCGCTCTGACGTTCATCCCACCCTCCCCCATTCCCGCTCTGACTATCATCCCACCCTCCCCATTCCCACTCTGACTTTCATCCCGCCCTCCCCCATTCCCGCTCTGACTTTCATCCCGCCCTCCCCCATTCCCGCTCTGACTTTCATCCCAGCCCTCCCCCATTCCCGCTCTGACTTTCATCCCGCCCTCCCCCATTCCCGCTCTGACTTTCATCCCACCCTCCCCCATTCCCGCTCTGACTTTCATCCCACCCTCGCCCATTCCCACTCTGACTTTCATCCCGCCCTCCCCCATTCCCGCTCTGACTTTCATCCCACCCTCCCCCATTCCCACTCTGTCTTTCATCCCCGCCCTCGCCCCATTCCCGCTCTGACTTTCATCCCGCCCTCCCCCATTCCCACTCTGACTTTCTTCCCACCCTCCCCCATTCCCATTCTGACTTTCATCCCGCCCTCCGCCATTCCCACTCTGACTTTCATCCCACCCTCCCCATTCCCGCTCTGACTTTCATCCCGCCTCCCCCTTCCCGCTCTGACTTTCATCCCACCCTCCCCCCATTCCCGCTCTGACTTCATCCCACCCTCCCCCATTCCCGCTCTGACTTTCATCCACCCTCCCCCCATTCCAGCTCTGACTTTCATCCCGACCCTCCCCCATTCCCGCTCTGACTTTCATCCACGCCCTCCCCCATTCCCGCTCTGACTTTCATCCCGCCCTCCCCCATTGCCGCTCTGACTTTCATCCCGCCCTCCCCCATTCCCAGCTCTGACTTTCATTCCCCCCTCCCCCATTCCCACTCTGACTTTCATCCACCCTCCCCCATTCCCGCTCTGACTTTCATCCCGCCCTCCCCCATTCCCGCTCTGACTTTCATCCCGACCCTCCCCCATTCCCGCTCTGACTTTCATCCCGCCCTCCCCCATTCCCGCTCTGACTTTCATCCCGCCCTCCCCCATTCCCGCTCTGACTTTCATCCCGCCCCTCCCCCATTCCCGCTCTGACTTTCATCCCACCCTCCCCCATTCCCGCTCTGACTTTCATCCCACCCTCCCCCATTCCCGCTCTGACTTTCATCCCGCCCTCCCCCATTCCCGACTCTGACTTTCATCCCGCCCTCCCCATTCCCCTCTTGACTTTCATCCCGCCCTCCCCCATTCCCACTCTGACTTTCATCCCACCCTCCCCCATTCCCGCTCTGACTTTCATCCCACCCTCCCCCATTCCCGACTCTGACTTTCATCCCGCCCTCCCCCATTCCCGCTCTGACTTTCATCCCGCCCTCCCCCATTCCCGCTCTGACTTTCATCCCGCCCTCCCCCATTCCCGCTCTGACTTTCATCCCGCCCTCCCCCATTCCCGCTCTGACTTTCATCCCGCCCTCCCCCATTCCCGCTCTGACTTTCATCCCTCCCTCCCCCATTCCCCGCTCTGACTTTCATCCCGCCTCCCCCATTCCCGCTCTGACTTTCATCCCGCCCTCCCCCATTCCCGACTCTGACTTTCATCCCACCCCTCCCCCATTCCCGCTCTGACTTTCATCCCGCCCTCCCCCATTCCCGCTCTGACTTTCATCCCGCCCTCCCCCATTCCCGCTCTGACTTTCATCCCGTCCTCTCCCATTCCCGCTCTGACTTTCATCCCGCCCTCCCCCATTCCCACTCTGACTTTCATCCCGCCCTCCCCCATTCCCGCTCTGACTTTCATCCCGCCATCCCCCATTCCCACTCTGACTTTCATCCCACCCTCCCCCATTCCGACTCTGACTTTCATCCCGCCCTCCCCCATTCCCGCTCTGACTTTCATCCCGCCCTCCCCCATTCCCGCTCTGACTTTCATCCCACCCTCCCCCATTCCCTCTCTGACTTTCATCCCACCCTCCCCCATTCCCGCTCTGACTTTCATCCCGCCCTCCCCCCATTCCCGCTCTGACTTTCATCCCGCCCTCCCCATTCCCACTCTGACTTTCATCCCACCCCTCCCCCATTCCCGCTCTGACTTTCATCCCGCCCTCCCCCATTCCCGCTCTGACTTTCATCCCACCCTCCCCCATTCCCGCTCTGACTTTCATCCCACCCTCCCCCATTCCCGCTCTGACTTTCATCCCGCCCTCCCCCATTCCCGCTCTGACTTTCATCCCACCCTCCCCCATTCCCACTCTGACTTTCATCCCACCCTCCCCCATTCCCGCTCTGACTTTCATCCCGCCCTCCCCCATTCCCGCTCTGACTTTCATCCCGCCCTCCCCCATTCCCACTCTGACTTTCATCCCACCCTCCCCCATTCCCGCTCTGACTTTCATCCCGCCCTCCCCCATTCCCGCTCTGACTTTCATCCCACCCTCCCCCATTCCCGCTCTGACTTTCATCCCGCCCTCCCCCATTCCCGCTCTGACTTTCATCCCGCCCTCCCCCATTCCCGCTCTGACTTTCATCCCTGCCCTCCCCCATTCCCGCTCTGACTTTCATCCCGCCATCCCCCATTCCCACTCTGACTTTCATCCCACCCTCCCCCATTCCCGCTCTGACTTTCATCCCGCCCTCCCCCATTCCCGCTCTGACTTTCATCCCACCCTCCCCCATTCCCGCTCTGACTTTCATCCCGCCCTCCCCCATTCCCACTCTGACTTTCATCCCACCCTCCCCCATTCCCGCTCTGACTTTCATCCAGCCCTCCCCCATTCCCGCTCTGACTTTCATCCCGCCCTCCCCCATTCCCACTCTGACTTTCATCCCACCCTCCCCCCATTCCCGCTCTGACTTTCATCCCTCCCTCCCCCATTCCCGCTCTGACTTTCATCCCAGCCCTCCCCCATTCCCGCTCTGACTTTCATCCCAGCCCTCCCCCATTCCCTCTCTGACTTTCATCCTGCCCTCCCCCATTCCCGCTCTGACTTTCATCCCGCCCTCCCCATTCCCGCTCTGACTTTCATCCCGCCCTCCCCCATTCCCACTCTGACTTTCATCCCGCCCTCCCCCATTCCCACTCTGACTTTCATCCCACCCTCCCCCATTCCCGCTCTGACTTTCATCCCACCCTCCCCCATTCCCGCTCTGACTTTCATCCCACCCTCCCCCATTCCCGCTCTGACTTTCATCCCGCCCTCCCCCATTCCCGCTCTGACTTTCATCCCGCCCTCCCCCATTCCCGCTCTGACTTTCATCCAGCCCTCCCCCATTCCCGCTCTGACTTTCATCCCACTCTCCCCCATTCCCACTCTGACTTTCATCCCGCCCTCCCCCCATTCCCACTCTGACTTTCATCCCGCCCTCCCCCATTCCCGCTCTGACTTTCATCCCACCCTCCCCCATTCCCGCTCTGACTTTCATCCCGCCCTCCCCCATTCCCGCTCTGACTTTCATCCCGCCCTCCCCCATTCCCGCTCTGACTTTCATCCCGCCCTCCCCCATTCCCGCTCTGACTTTCATCCCGCCCTCCCCCATTCCCGCTCTGACTTTCATCCCGCCCTCCCCCATTCCCGCTCTGACTTTCATCCCGCCCTCCCCCATTCCCGCTCTGACTTTCATCCCACCCTCCCCCATTCCCGCTCTGACTTTCATCCCACCCTCCCCCATTCCCGCTCTGACTTTCATCCCGCCCTCCCCCATTCCCGCTCTGACTTTCATCCCACCCTCCCCCATTCCCGCTCTGACTTTCATCCCGCCCTCCCCCATTCCCGCTCTGACTTTCATCCCGCCCTCCCCCATTCCCGCTCTGACTTTCATCCCGCCCTCCCCCATTCCCACTCTGACTTTCATCCCGCCCTCCCCCATTCCCGCTCTGACTTTCATCCCGCCCTCCCCCATTCCCGCTCTGACTTTCATCCAGCCCTCCCCCATTCCCGCTCTGACTTTCATCCCACCCTCCCCCATTCCCACTCTGACTTTCATCCCGCCCTCCCCCATTCCCACTCTGACTTTCATCCCACCCTCCCCCATTCCCAGCTCTGACTTTCATCCCGCCCTCCCCATTCCCGCTCTGACTTTCATCCGCCCTCCCCCATTCCAGCTCTGACTTTCATCCCTCCCTCCCCCATTCCCGCTCTGACTTTCATCCCTCCCTCCCCCATTCCCGCTCTGACTTTCATCCCTCCCTCCCCCATTCCCGCTCTGACTTTCATCCACCCTCCCCCATTCCCAGCTCTGACTTTCATCCCAGCCCTCCCCCATTCCCGCTCTGACTTTCATCCCAGCCCTCCCCCATTCCCGCTCTGACTTTCATCACGCCCTCCCCCATTCCCGCTCTGACTTTCATCCCGCCATCACCCATTCCAACTCTGACTTTCAGCCCGCCCTCACCCCTTCCCTCTCTGAATTTCATCCCGCCCTACCCATTCCCACTCTGACTTTCATCCCGCCCTCCCCCATTCCCGCTCTGACTTTCATCCCGCCCTCCCCCATTCCCACTCTGACTTTCATCCCCCCTCCCCCATTCCCGCTCTGACTTTCATCCCGCCCTCCCCCATTCCCGCTCTGACTTTCATCCCGCCCTCCCCCATTCCAGCTCTGACTTTCATCCCGCCCTCCCCCATTCCCGCTCTGACTTTCATCCCACCCTCCCCCATTCCCGCTCTGACTTTCATCCCACCCTCCCCCATTCCCACTCTGACTTTCATCCCGCCCTCCCCCATTCCCACTCTGACTTTCATCCCACCCTCCCCCATTCCCACTCTGACTTTCATCCCGCCCTCCCCCATTCCCGCTCTGACTTTCATCCCACCCTCCCCCATTCCCGCTCTGACTTTCATCCCACCCTCCCCCATTCCCGCTCTGACTTTCATCCCGCCCTCCCCCATTCCCGCTCTGACTTTCATCCCGCCCTCCCCCATTCCCACTCTGACTTTCATTCCGCGCTCCCCCATTCCCCCTCTGACTTTCATCCTTCCCTCACCCATTCCCACTCTGACTTTCATCCCGCCCTCCCCCATTTCCGCTCTGACTTTCATCCAACCCTTCCCCATTCCCGCTCTGACTTTCATCCCGCCTCCCATTCCCGCTCTGACGTTCATCCCACCCTCCCCCATTCCCTCTCTGACTTTCATCCCTCCCTCCCCCATTCCCTCTCTGACTTTCATCCCGCCTCCCCCATTCACACTCTGACTTTCATCCCACCCTCCCCCATTCCCAATCTGACTGTCATCCCAACCTCCCCCATTCCCGCTCTGACTTTCATCCCACTCTCCCCCATTCCCAATATTACTTTCATCCCACCCTCCCCCATTCCCGCTCTGACTTTCATCCCGCCCTCCGCCATTCCCGCTCTACTTTCATCCCGCCCTCCCCCATTCCCGCTCTGACTTTCATCCAGCCCTCCCCATTCCGCATCTGACTTTCATCCCGCCCTCACCCCATTCCCGCTCTGACTTTCATCCCGCCCTCCCCCATTCCCGCTCTGACTTTCATCCCAGCCCTCCCCCATTCCCGCTCTGACTTTCATCCCACCCTCCACCATTCCCGCTCTGACTTTCATCCCGCCCTCCCCCATTCCCGCTCTGACTTTCATCCCGCCCTCCCCCATTCCCGCTCTGACTTTCATCCCGCCCTCCCCAATTCCCGCTCTGACTTTCATCCCGCCCTCCCCCATTCCCGCTCTGACTTTCATCCCACCCTCCCCCATTCCCGCTCTGACTTTCATCCCGCCCTCCCCCATTCCCGCTCTGACTTTCATCCAGCCCTCCCCCATTCCCGCTCTGACTTTCATCCCGCCCTCCCCCATTCCCGCTCTGACTTTCATCCAGCCCTCCCCCATTCCCGCTCTGACTTTCATCCCACCCTCCCCCATTCCCGCTCTGACTTTCATCCCGCCATCACCCATTCCCGCTCTGACTTTCATCCCGCCCTCACCCCTTCCCACTCTGACATTCATCCGCCCCTCCCCCATTCCCGCTCTGACTTTCATCCCGCCCTCCCCCATTCCCGCTCTGACTTTCATCCCGCCCTCCCCCATTCCCACTCTGACTTTCATCCCACCCTCCCCCATTCCCGCTCTGACTTTCATCCCGCCCTCCCCCATTCCCGCTCTGACTTTCATCCCACCCTCCCCCATTCCCGCTCTGACTTTCATCCCGCCCTCCCCATTCCCGCTCTGACTTTCATCCCACCCTCCCCCATTCCCGCTCTGACTTTCATCCCGCCCCTCCCCCATTCCCACTCTGACTTTCATCCCGCCCTCCCCCATTCCCGCTCTGACTTTCATCCCGCCCTCCCCCATTCCCGCTCTGACTTTCATCCCGCCCTCCCCCATTCCCGCTCTGACTTTCATCCCGCCCTCCCCCATTCCCGCTCTGACTTTCATCCCCCCCTCCCCCATTCCCGCTCTGACTTTCATCCCGCCCTCCCCCATTCCCGCTCTGACTTTCATCCCGCCCTCCCCATTCCCACTCTGACTTTCATCCCGCCCTCCCCCATTCCCGCTCTGACTTTCATCCCGCCCTCCCCCATTCCCGCTCTGACTTTCATCCCGCCCTCCCCCATTCCGCTCTGACTTTCATCCCACCCTCCCCCATTCCCACTCTGACTTTCATCCCCGCCCTCCCCCATTCCCGCTCTGACTTTCATCCCGCCCTCCCCCCATCCCACTCTGACTTTCATCCCCCCTCCCCCATTCCCGCTCTGACTTTCATCCCGCCCCTCCCCCATTCCCGCTCTGACTTTCATCCACCCTCCCCATTCCCACTCTGACTTTCATCCCGCCCCTCCCCCATTCCCGCTCTGACTTTCATCCAGCCCTCCCCCATTCCCACTCTGACTTTCATCCCGCCCTCCCCCATTCCCACTCTGACTTTCATCCCACCCTCCCCCATTCCCACTCTGACTTTCATCCCGCCCTCCCCCATTCCCGCTCTGACTTTCATCCCTCCCTCCCCCATTCCCGCTCTGACTTTCATCCCACCCTCCCCCATTCCCACTCTGACTTTCATCCCGCCCTCCCCCATTCCCGCTCTGACTTTCATCCCGCCCTCCCCCATTCCCGCTCTGACTTTCATCCCGCCCTCCCCCATTCCCGCTCTGACTTTCATCCCACCCTCCCCCATTCCCGCTCTGACTTTCATCCCACCCTCCCCCATTCCCGCTCTGACTTTCATCCCGCCCTCCCCCATTCCCACTCTGACTTTCATCCCGCCCTCCCCCATTCCCACTCTGACTTTCATCCCACCCTCCCCCATTCCCGCTCTGACTTTCATCCCGCCCTCCCCCATTCCCGCTCTGACTTTCATCCCACCCTCCCCCATTCCCGCTCTGACTTTCATCCCACCCTCCCCCATTCCCGCTCTGACTTTCATCCCGCCCTCCCCCATTCCCGCTCTGACTTTCATCCCACCCTCCCCCATTCCCGCTCTGACTTTCATCCCACCCTCCCCCATTCCCGCTCTGACTTTCATCCCGCCCTCCCCCATTCCCGCTCTGACTTTCATCCCACCCTCCCCCATTCCCGCTCTGACTTTCATCCCGCCCTCCGCCATTCCCACTCTGACTTTCATCCGCCCTCCCCCATTCCCGCTCTGACTTTCATTCCGCCCTCCCCCATTCCCGCTCTGACTTTCATCCCGCTCTCCACCATTCCCACTCTGAATTTCATCCCACCCTCCCCCATTCCCGCTCTGACTTTCATCCCACCCTCCCCCATTCCCGCTCTGACTTTCATCCCGCCCTCCCCATTCCCGCTCTGACTTTCATCCCACCCTCCCCCATTCCCCCTCTGACTTTCATCCCACCCTCCCCATTCCCGCTCTGACTTTCATCCCACCCTCCCCCATTCCCACTCTGACTTTCATCCCACCCTCCCCCCATTCCCGCTCTGACTTTCATCCCACCCTCCCCCATTCCCGCTCTGACTTTCATCCCGCCCTCCCCCATTCCCGCTCTGACTTTCATCCCTCCCTCCCCCATTCCCGCTCTGACTTTCATCCCGCCCTCCCCATTCCCGCTCTGACTTTCATCCCACCCTCCCCCATTCCCGCTCTGACTTTCATCCCACCCTCCCCCATTCCCACTCTGACTTTCATCCCACCCTCCCCCATTCCCGCTCTGACTTTCATCCCACCCTCCCCCATTCCCACTCTGACTTTCATCCCACCCTCCCCCATTCCCGCTCTGACTTTCATCCCGCCCTCCCCCATTCCCGCTCTGACTTTCATCCCGCCCTCCCCCATTCCCGCTCTGACTTTCATCCCACCCTCCCCCATTCCCACTCTGACTTTCATCCCGCCCTCCCCCATTCCCGCTCTGACTTTCATCCCACCCTCCCCCATTCCCGCTCTGACTTTCATCCCGCCCTCCCCCATTCCCGCTCTGACTTTCATCCCGCCCTCCCCCATTCCCGCTCTGACTTTCATCCCACCCTCCCCCATTCCCGCTCTGACTTTCATCCCGCCCTCCCCCATTCCCGCTCTGACTTTCATCCCGCCCTCCCCCATTCCCGCTCTGACTTTCATCCCGCCCTCCCCCATTCCCACTCTGACTTTCATCCCACCCTCCCCCATTCCCACTCTGACTTTCATCCCGCCCTCCCCCATTCCCGCTCTGACTTTCATCCCGCCCTCCCCCATTCCCACTCTGACTTTCATCCCGCCCTCCCCCATTCCCGCTCTGACTTTCATCCCGCCCTCCCCCATTCCCGCTCTGACTTTCATCCCACCCTCCCCCATTCCCACTCTGACTTTCATCCCGCCCTCCCCCATTCCCGCTCTGACTTTCATCCCGCCCTCCCCCATTCCCACTCTGACTTTCATCCCGCCCTCCCCCATTCCCGCTCTGACTTTCATCCCTCCCTCCCCCATTCCCGCTCTGACTTTCATCCCGCCCTCCCCCATTCCCGCTCTGACTTTCATCCAGCCCTCCCCCATTCCCGCTCTGACTTTCATCCCGCCCTCCCCCATTCCCGCTCTGACTTTCATCCCGCCCGCCCCCATTCCCGCTCTGACTTTCATCCCACCCTCCCCATTCCCGCTCTGACTTTCATCCAGCCCTCCCCCATTCCCGCTCTGACTTTCATCCCACCCTCCCCCATTCCCACTCTGACTTTCATCCCGCCCTCCCCCATTCCCACTCTGACTTTGATCACACCCTCCCCCATTCCCTCTCTGACTTTCATCCCGCCCTCCCCCATTCCCGCTCTGACTTTCATCCCGCCCTCCCCATTCCCTCTCTGACTTTCATCCCGCCCTCCCCCATTCCCGCTCTGACTTTCATCCCACCCTCCCCCATTCCCGCTCTGACTTTCATCCCGCCCTCCCCATTCCCGCTCTGACTTTCATCCCACCCTCCCCCATTCCCGCTCTGACTTTCATCCCACCCTCCCCCATTCCCACTCTGACTTTCATCCCGCCCTCCCCCATTCCCAGCTCTGACTTTCATCCCGCCCTCCCCCATTCCCACTCTGACTTTCATCCCCCCTCCCCCATTCCCGCTCTGACTTTCATCCCACCCTCCCCCATTCCCACTCTGACATTCATCCCGCCCTCCCCCATTCCCGCTCTGACTTTCATCCACCCTCCCCCATTCCCCTCTGACTTTCATCCCGCCCTCCCCCATTCCCGCTCTGACTTTCATCCGCCCTCCCCATTCCCGCTCTGACTTTCATCCCACCCTCCCCCATTCCCACTCTGACTTTCATCCCGCCCTCCCCCATTCCCACTCTGACTTTCATCCCGCCCTCCCCCATTCCCACTCTGACTTTCATCCCGCCCTCCCCCATTCCCGCTCTGACTTTCATCCCTCCCTCCCCCATTCCCGCTCTGACTTTCATCCACCCTCCCCCATTCCCGCTCTGACTTTCATCCCAGCCCTCCCCCATTCCCGCTCTAACTTTCATCCACCCTCCCCATTCCCACTCTGACTTTCATCCCACCCTCCCCCATTCCCGCTCTGACTTTCATCCCGCCCTCCCCCATTCCCGCTCTGACTTTCATCCCGCCCTCCCCCATTCCCGCTCTGACTTTCATCCCACCCTCCCCCATTCCCGCTCTGACTTTCATCCCCCCCTCCCCCATTCCCGCTCTGACTTTCATCCCACCCTCCCCCATTCCCGCTCTGACTTTCATCCCGCCCTCCCCCATTCCCGCTCTGACTTTCATCCCACCCTCCCCCATTCCCGCTCTGACTTTCATCCCCCCTCCCACATACGCACTCTGACTTTCATCCCGCCCTCCCCCATTCCCGCTCTGACTTTCATCCCGCCCTCCCCCATTCCCGCTCTGACTTTCATCCCGCCCTCCCCCATTCCCGCTCTGACTTTCATCCCGCCCTCCCCCATTCCCGCTCTGACTTTCATCCCGCCCTCCCCCATTCCCGCTCTGACTTTCATCCCGCCCTCCCCCATTCCCGCTCTGACTTTCATCCCACCCTCCCCCATTCCCGCTCTGACTTTCATCCCGCCCTCCCCCATTCCCGCTCTGACTTTCATCCCGCCCTCCCCATTCCCACTCTGACTTTCATCCCACCCTCCCCCATTCCCACTCTGACTTTCATCCCACCCTCCCCCATTCCCGCTCTGACTTTCATCCCACCCTCCCCCATTCCCACTCTGACTTTCATCCCACCCTCCCCCATTCCCGCTCTGACTTTCATCCCACCCTCCCCCATTCCCGCTCTGACTTTCATTCCACCCTCCCCCATTCCCGCTCTGACTTTCATCCCGCCCTCCCCCATTCCCGCTCTGACTTTCATCCACCCTCCCCCATTCCCACTCTGACTTTCATCCCACCCACCCCATTCCCACTCTGACTTTCATCCCGCCCTCCCCCATTCCCGCTCTGACTTTCATCCCGCCCTCCCCCATTCCCACTCTGACTTTCATCCCGCCCACCCACATTCACACTCTGACTTTCATCCCGCCCTCCCCCATTCCCGCTCTGACTTTCATCCTGCCCTCCCCCATTCCCGCTCTGACTTTCATCCCACCCTCCCCCATTCCCACTCTGACTTTCATCCCACCCTCCCCCATTCCCACTCTGACTTTCATCCTGCCCTCCCCCATTCCCGCTCTGACTTTCATCCCACCCTCCCCAATTCCCACTCTGACTTTCATCCCACCCTCCCCCAATCCCGCTCTGACTTTCAATCACCCTCCCCCATTCCCGCTCTGACTTTCATCCCAGCCCTCCCCATTCCCACTCTGACTTTCATCCCTCCCTCCCCCATTCCCACTCTGACTTTCATCCCTGCCCTCCCCATTCCCGCTCTGACTTTCATCCCTCCCTCCCCCAATCCCACTCTGACTTTAATCCTGCCCTCCCCCATTCCCACTCTGACTTTCAACCCGCCATCCGCTATTCCCACTCTGACTTTCATCCCACCCTCCCCCATTCCCACTCTGACTTTCATCCCACCCTCCCCCATTCCCACTCTGACTTTCATTCCGCCCTCCCCCATTCCCACTCTGACTTTCATCCCACCCTCCCCCTTTCCCGCTCTGACTTTCATCCCGCCCTCCCCCATTCCCGCTCTGACTTTCATCCCGCCCTCCCCAATTCCCTCTCTGACTTTCATCCCGCCCTCCCCCATTCCCGCTCTGACTTTCATCCCGCCCTCCCCCATTCCCTCTCTGACTTTCATCCCTCCCTCCCCCATTCCCTCTCTGACTTTCATCCCACCCTCCCCCATTCCCGCTCTGACTTTCATCCCGCCCTCCCCCATTCCCGCTCTGACTTTCATCCCCACCCTCCCCCATTCCGCTCTGACTTTCATCAGCCCTCCCCCATTCCGCTCTGACTTTCATCCCCGCCCTCCCCCATTCCCTCTCTGACTTTCATCCCTCCTCCCCCAGTCCCGCTCTGACTTTCATCCGGCCCCTCCCCATTCCAGCTCTGACTTTCATCCGCCCTCACCCCATGCCCACGCTCTGACTTTCAATCCGCCCTCCCCCATTCCCACTCTGACTTTCATCCCACCCTCCCCCATTCCACTCTGACTTTCATCCCCGCCCTCAACCCTTCCCACTCTGACATTCATCCGCCCCTCCCCCATTCCCTCTCTGAATTTCATCCCACCCTCCCCCATTCCCGCTCTGACTTTCATCCCGCCCGCCCCCATTCCCGCTCTGACTTTCATCCTTCCCTCCCCCATTCCCACTCTGACTTTCATCCCACCCACCCCCCATTCCCACTCTGACTTTCATCCCACCCTCCCCCATTCCCGCTCTGACTATCATCCCACCCTCCCCATTCCCACTCTGACTTTCATCCCACCCTCCCCCATTCCCGCTCTGACTTTCATCCCACCCTCCCCATTCCCACTCTGACTTTCATCCCGCCCTCCCCAATCCCACTCTGACTTTCATCCCACCCTCCCCCATTCCCGCTCTGACTTTCATCCCGCCCTCCCCCATTCCGCTCTGACTTTCATCCCGCCCTCCCCCATTCCCGCTCTGACTTTCATCCCGCCCTCCCCCATTCCCGCTCTCACTTTCATCCCTCAATCCCCCATTCCCGCTCTGACTTTCATCCCGCCCTCCCCCATTCCCACTCTGACTTTCATCCCACCCTCCCCCATTCCCTCTCTGACTTTCATCCCGCCCTCCCCCATTCCCGCTCTGACTTTCATCCCGCCCTCCCCCATTCCCACTCTGACTTTCATCCCACCCTCCCCCATTCCCGCTCTGACTTTCATCCCGCCCTCCCCCATTCCCTCTCTGACTTTCATCCCGCCCTCCCCCATTCCCGCTCTGACTTTCATCCTGCCCTCCCCCATTCCCGCTCTGACTTTCATCCCTCCCTCCCCCATTCCCGCTCTGACTTTCATCCAGCCCTCCCCCATTCCCACTCTGACTTTCATCCCACCCTCCCCCATTCCCACTCTGACTTTCATCCCGCCCTCCCCCATTCCCACTCTGACCTTTCATCCAGCCCTCCCCCATTCCCGCTCTGACTTTCATCCCGACCCTCCCCCATTCCGCTCTGACTTTCATCCCACCCTCCCCCAATTCCCGCTCTTGACTTTCATCCCGCCCTCCCCCATTCCCGCTCTGACTTTCATCCCGCCCTCCCCCATTTCCGCTCTGACTTTCATTCCTCCCTCCCCCATTCCCGCTCTGACTTTCTTCCCCCCCTCCCCCTTTCCCGCTCTGACTTTCATCCCGCCCTCCCCCATTCCCGCTCTGACTTTCATCCCGCCCTCCCCCATTCCCGCTCTGACTTTCATCCCGCCCTCCCTCATTCCCGCTCTGACTTTCATCCCGCCCTCCCCCATTCCGCTCTGACTTTATCCCGCCCTCTCCCATTCCCGCTCAAACTTTCATCCCGCCCTCCACCATTCCCGGTCTGACTTTCATCCCGCCCTCCCCCATTCCCGCTCTGACTTTCATCCCAACATTCCCCATTCCCACTCTGACTTTCATCCCACCCTCCCCCATTCCCGCTCTGACTTTCATCCCGCCCTCCCCCATTCCCGCTCTGACTTTCATCCCACCTCCCCCATTCCCGCTCTGACTTTCATCCCACCCTCCCCCATTCCCGCTCTGACTTTCATCCCACCCTCCCCCATTCCCGCTCTGACTTTCATCCCGCCCTCCCCCATTCCCGCTCTGACTTTCATCCCACCCTCCCCCATTCCCGCTCTGACTTTCATCCCGCCCTCCCCCATTCCCACTCTGACTTTCATCCCGCCCTCCCCCATTCCCGCTCTGACTTTCATCCCACCCTCCCCCATTCCCACTCTGACTTTCATCCCACCCTCCCCCATTCCCACTCTGACTTTCATCCCCCGCCCTCCCCATTCCCGCTCTGACTTTCATCCCACCCTCCCCCATTCCCACTCTGACTTTCATCCCGCCCTCCCCCATTCCCGCTCTGACTTTCATCCCACCCTCCCCTATTACCGCTCTGACTTTCATCCCGCCCTCCCCCATTCCCGCTCTGACTTCATCCCACCCTCCCCCATTTCCGCTCTGACTTTCATCCCTCCCTCCCCCATTCCCTCTCTGACTTTCATCCCGCCCTCCCCCATTCCCGCTCTGACTTTCATCCCGCCCTCCCCCATTCCCGCTCTGACTTCATCCCACCCTCCCGCATTCCCGCTCTGACTTTCATCCCACCCGCCCCCATTCCCACTCTGACTTTCATCCCGCCCTCCCCCATTCCCGCTCTGACTTTCATCCCGTCCTCCCCCCTTCCCACTCTGATTTTCATCCCCCTCACCCCCATTCCCGCTATGACTTTCATCCCCCCCTCCCCCATTCCCGCTCTGACATTCATGCCGCCCTCCCCTATTCCCACTCTGACTTTCATCCCACCCTCCCCCATTCCCACTCTGACTTTCATCCAGCCCTCCCCCATTCCCGCTCTGACTTTCATCCCACCCTCCCCCATTCCCACTCTGACTTTCATCCCACCCTCCCGCATTTCCGCTCTGACTTTCATATCACCCTCCCCCATTCCCGCTCTGACTATCATCCCGCCCTCCCGATTCCCACTCTGACTTTCATCCCACCTCCCCCATTCCCGCTCTGACTTTCGTCCCGCCCTCCCCCAATCCCACTCTGACTTTAATCCCACCCTCCCCCATTTCTGCTCTGACTTTCATCACGCCCTCCCCTCTGACTTTCCTCCCGCCCTCCCCCAATCCCGCTCTGACTTTCTTCCCGCCCTCCCCCTTTCCCGCTCTGACTTTCATCCACCCCTCCCCCATTCCCGCTCTGCCTTTCATTCCGCACTCCCCCATTCCCGCTCTGACTTTCATCCCGCCCTCCCCCATTCCCGCTCTGACTTTCATCCCGCCCTCCCCCAATCCGCTCTGACTTTCATCCCGCCCTCCCCCATTCCCGCTCTGACTTTCATCCTGCCCTCCCCCATTCCCGCTCTGACTTTCATCCCGCCCTCCCCCATTCCCGCTCTGACTTTCATCCCACCCTCCACTATTCCCACTCTGACTTTCATCCCACCCTCCCCCATTCCCACTCTGACTTTCATCCCGCCCTCCCCCATTCCCGCTCTGACTTTCATCCCTCCCTCCCCCATTCCCACTCTGACTTTCATCCCACCCTCCCCCATTCCCGCTCTGACTTTCATCCCACCCTCCCCCATTCCCGCTCTGACTTTCATCCCGCCCTCCCCCATTCCCGCTCTGACTTTCATCCCCGCCCCCCCCATTCCCGCTCTGACTTTCATCCCGCCCTCCCCATTCCCGCTCTGACTTTCATCCCGCCCTCCCCCATTCCCGCTCTGACTTTCATCCCGCCCCTCCCCCATTCCCGCTCTGACTTTCATCCCGCCCTCCCCCATTCCCGCTCTGACTTTCATCCCCCCCTCCCCCATTCCCGCTCTGACTTTCATCCCGCCCTCCCCCATTCCCGCTCTGACTTTCATCCCGCCCTCCCCCATTCCCGCTCTGACTTTCATCCCGCCCTCCCCCATTCCCGCTCTGACTTTCATCCCACCCTCCCCCATTCCCGCTCTGACTTTCATCCCGCCCTCCCCCATTCCCGCTCTGACTTTCATCCCGCCCTCCCCCATTCCCGCTCTGACTTTCATCCCGCCCTCCCCCATTCCCGCTCTGACTTTCATCCCGCCCTCCCCCATTCCCGCTCTGACTTTCATCCCGCCCTCCCCCATTCCCGCTCTGACTTTCATCCCACCCTCCCCATTCCCACTCTGACTTTCATCCCGCCCTCCCCCATTCCCGCTCTGACTTTCATCCCGCCCTCCCCCATTCCCGCTCTGACTTTCATCCCTCCCTCCCCCATTCCCGCTCTGACTTTCATCCCGCCCTCCCCCATTCCCGCTCTGACTTTCATCCCCCCTCCCCCATTCCCGCTCTGACTTTCATCCCACCCTCCCCCATTCCCGCTCTGACTTTCATCCCACCCTCCCCATTCCCGCTCTGACTTTCATCCCGCCCCTCCCCCATTCCCGCTCTGACTTTCTTCCGCCCTCCCCCATTCCCGCTCTGACTTTCATTCCGCCCTCCAACATTCCCGCTCTGACTTTCATCCCGCCCTCCCCCATTCCCGCTCTGACTTTCATCCCACCCTCCCCCATTCCCGCTCTGACTTTCATCCCCGCCCTCCCCCAATCCGCTCTGACTTTCATCCCGCCCTCCGCCATTCCCGCTCTGACTTTCATCCCACCCTCCCCCATTCCCACTCTGACTTTCATCCCGCCCTCCCCCATTCCCGCTCTGACTTTCATCCCCACCACCCCCCTTCCCGCTCTGACTTTCATACTACCCTCCCCCATTCCCGCTCTGACTTTCATCCCATCCTCCCCCATTCCAGCTCTGACTTTCATCCCGCCCTCCGCCATTCCCACTCTGACTTTCATCCCGCCCTCCCCCATTCCCGCTCTGACTTTCATCCCGCCCTCCCCCATTCCCGCTCTGACTTTCATCCCACCCTCCCCCATTCCCACTCTGACTTTCATCCCGCCCTCCCCCATTCCCGCTCTGACTTTCATCCCGCCCTCCCCCATTCCCGCTCTGACTTTCATCCCGCCCTCCCCCATTCCCGCTCTGACTTTCATCCAGCCCTCCCCCATTCCCGCTCTGACTTTCATCCCGCCCTCCCCCATTCCCGCTTTGACTTTCATTCCGCCCTCCTCCATTCCCGCTCTGACTTTCATCCCGCCCTACCCCATTTCCGCTCTGACTTTCATCCCTTCCTCCCCCATTCCCGCTCTGAATTTCATCCCACCCTCCCCCATTCCCACTCTGACTTTCATCCTACCCTCCCCCATTCCGACTCTGACTTTCATCCCGCCTCCCCCCATTCCGCTCTGACTTTCATCCCACCCCCCCCATTCCCGCTCTGACTTTCATCCCACCCTGCCCCCATTCCCTCTTTGACTTTCATCCCGCCCTCCCCCATTCCCGCTCTGACTTTCATCCCACCCACCCCCATTCCCGCTCTGACATTCATCCCGCCCTCCCCCATTTCCCGCTCTGACTTTCATCCCGCCCTCCCCCATTCCCGCTCTGACTTTCATCCCGCCCTCCCCCATTCCCGCTCTGACTTTCATCCCGCCCTCCCCCATTCCCGCTCTGACTTTCATCCCGCCCTCCCCATTCCCGCTCTGACTTTCATCCCACCCTCCCCCATTCCCGCTCTGACTTTCATCCCGCCCTCCCCCATTCCCGCTCTGACTTTCATCCCGCCCTCCCCCATTCCCGCTCTGACTTTCATCCCAGCCCTCCCCCATTCCCGCTCTGACTTTCATCCCAGCCCTCCCCCATTCCCGCTCTGACTTTCATCCCGCCCTCCCCCATTCCCGCTCTGACTTTCATCCAGCCCTCCCCCATTCCCGCTCTGACTTTCATCCCACCCTCCCCCATTCCCGCTCTGACTTTCATCCCGCCCTCCCCCATTCCCGCTCTGACTTTCATCCCGCCCTCCCCCATTCCCGCTCTGACTTTCATCCCGCCCTCCCCCATTCCCGCTCTGACATTCATCCTTCCCTCACCCATTCCCACTTTGACTTTCATCCCACCCTCCACTATTCCCGCTCTGACTTCATCCCACCCTCCCCCATTTCCGCTCTGACTTTCATCCCGCCCTCCCCCATTCCTGCTCTGACTTCATCCCACGCTCCCCCATTCCCGCTCTGACTTTCATCCCACCCGCCCCCATTCCAACTCTGACTTTCATCCCGCCCTCCCCCATTCCCGCTCTGACTTTCATCCCGCCCTCCCCGCTTCCCACTCTGACTTTCATCCCACCCTCCCCCATTCCCGCTCTGACTTTCATCCCCCGCTCCACCATTCCCGCTCTGACATTCATCCCGCCCTCCCCCATTCCCGCTCTGACTTTCATCCCGCCCTCCCCCATTCCCGCTCTGACTTTCATCCAGCCCTCCCCTCCCATTCCCGCCACTGACTTTCATCCCGCTTCCCCCATTCCCGATCTGACTTGCATCCTGCCCTCCCCCATTCCCGCTCTGACTTTCATCCCGCCCTCACCCATTCCCGCTCTGACTTTCATCCCGCCCTCCCCCATTCCCGCTCTGACTTTCATCCCGCCCTCCCCCATTCCCACTCTGACTTTCATCCCACCCTCCCCCATTCCCGCTCTGACTTTCATCCCACCCTCCCCCATTCCCGCTCTGACTTTCTTCCCATTTCCCCCATTCCCGCTCTGACTTTCATCCCACCCTCCCCCATTCCCGCTCTGACTTTCATCCCTCCCTCCCCCATTCCCACTCTGACTTTCATCCAGCCCTCCCCCATTCCCGCTCTGACTTTCATCCCGCCCTCCCCCATTCCCTCTCTGACTTTCATTCCACCCTCTCCCATTCCCACTCTGACTTTCGTCCCGCCCTCCCCATTCCCGCTCTGACTTTCATCCACCCTCCCCCATTCCCGCTCTGACTTTCATCCGCCCTCCCCCATTCCCACTCTGACTTTCATCCCGCCCTCCCCCATTCCCGCTCTGACTTTCATCCCTCCCTCCCCCATTCCCTCTCTGACTTTCATCCCGCCCTCCCCCATTCCCGCTCTGACTTTCATCCCGCCCTCCCCCATTCCCGCTCTGACTTTCATCCCACCCTCCCCATTCCCGCTCTGACTTTCATCCCACCCTCCCCCATTCCCACTCTGACTTTCATCCCGCCCTCCCCCATTCCCGCTCTGACTTTCATCCCGCCCTCCCCCATTCCCACTCTGACTTTCATCCCACCCTCCCCCATTCCCACTCTGACTTTCATCCCGCCCTCCCCCATTCCCACTCTGACTTTCATCCCCCTCACCCCCATTCCCGCTCTGACTTTCATCCCACCCTCCCCCATTCCCACTCTGACTTTCATCCCGTCCTCCCCCATTCCCGTTCTGAATTTCATCCCACCCTCCCCCATTTCCGCTCTGACTTTCATCCCTCCCTCCCCCATTCCCTCTCTGACTTTCATCCCGCCCTCCCCCATTCCCGCTCTGACTTTTTTCCCGCCCTCCCCCATTCCCGCTCTGACTTTCATCCCGCCCTCCCCCATTCCCGCTCTGACTTTCATCCCGCCCTCCCCCATTCCCGCTCTGACTTTCATCCCGTCCTCCCCCATTCCCGCTCTGACTTTCATCCCGTCCTCCCCCATTCCCACTCTGACTTTCATCCACCCCCCCCCCATTCCCGCTCTGACTTTCATCCCCCCCTCCCCCATTCCCGCTCTGACATTCATGCCGCCCTCCCCCATTCCCACTCTGACTTTCATCCACCCCTCCCCCATTCCCACTCTGACTTTCATCCCGCCCTCCCCCATTCCCGCTCTGACTTTCATCCCGCGCTCACCCATTCCCGCTCTGACTTTCACCCCGCCCTCCCCCATTCCCGCTCTGACTTTCATCCCACCCTCCCCCATTCCCACTCTGACTTTCATCCCACCCTCCCCCATTCCCACTCTGACATTCATCCCACACTCCCCCATTCCCGCTGTGACTTTCATCCCGCCCTCCCCCATTCCCGCTCTGACTTTCATCCCGCCCTCCCCCATTCCCGCTCTGACTTTCATCCCACCCTCCCCCATTCCCACTCTGACTTTCATCCCACCCTCCCCCATTCCCGCTCTGACTTTCATCCCGCCCTCCCCCATTCCCGCTCTGACTTTCATCCCGCCCTCCCCCATTCCCACTCTGACTTTCATCCCGCCCTCCCCATTCCCGCTCTGACTTTCATCCCGCCCTCCCCCATTCCCGCTCTGACTTTCATCCCACCCTCCCCCATTCCCACTCTGACTTTCATCCCGCCCTCCCCCATTCCCGCTCTGACTTTCATCCCGCCCTCCCCCATTCCCGCTCTGACTTTCATCCCGCCCTCCCCCATTCCCGCTCTGACTTTCATCCAGCCCTCCCCCATTCCCGCTCTGACTTTCATCCACCCTCCCCCATTCCCGCTCTGACTTTCATCCCGCCCTCACCAATTCCCGCTCTGACTTTCATCCTGTCATCCCCCATTCCCGCTCTGAGTATCATCCCACCCTCCCCCATTCCCGCTCTGACTTTCATTCCACCCTCCCCCATTCCCGCTCTGACTTTCATCCCGCCCTCCCCCATTCCCGCTCTGACTTTCATCCCGCCCTCCCCCATTCCCGCTCTGACTTTCATCCCGCCCTCCCCCATTCCCGCTCTGACTTTCATCCCGCCCTCCCCATTCCCGCTCTGACTTTCATCCCACCCTCCCCCATTCCCACTCTGACTTTCATCCCGCCCTCCCCCATTCCAGCTCTGACTTTCATCCTCCCTCCCCCATTCCCACTCTGACTTTCATCCGCACCCTCCCCATTCCCACTCTGACTTTCATCCCGCCCTCCCCCATTCCCGCTCTGACTTTCATCCCACCCTCCCCCATTCCCGCTCTGACTTTCATCCCACCCTCCCCCATTCCCGCTCTGACTTTCATCCCGCCCTCCCCCCTTCCCACTCTGACTTTCATCCCCCTCTCCCCCATTCCCGCTCTGACTTTCGTCCCCCCCTACCCCATTCCCGCTCTGACTTTCATCCCGCCCTCCCCTATTCCCGCTCTGACTTTCATCCCGCCCTCCCCCATTCCCGCTCTGACTTTCATCCCGCCCTCCCCCATTCCCGCTCTGACTTTCATCCCGCCCTCCCCCATTCCCGCTCTGACTTTCATCCCGCCCTCCCCCATTCCCGCTCTGACTTTCATCCCACCCTCCCCCATTCCCACTCTGACTTTCATCCCGCCCTCCCCCATTCCCGCTCTGACTTTCATCCCTCCCTCCCCATTCCCACTCTGACTTTCATCCCGCCCTCCCCCATTCCCACTCTGACTTTCATCCCGCCCTCCCCCATTCCCGCTCTGACTTTCATCCCACCCTCCCCCATTCCCGCTCTGACTTTCATCCCACCCTCCCCCATTCCCGCTCTGACTTTCATCCCGCCCTCCCCCATTCCCACTCTGACTTTCATCCCCCCTCCCCCATTCCCGCTCTGACTTTCATCCCCCAATCCCCCATTCCCGCTCTGACATTCATCCCGCCCTCCCTCATTCCCGCTCTGACTTTCATCCCGCCCTCCCCCATTCCCGCTCTGACTTTCATCCCGCCCTCCTCCATTCCCGATCTGACTTTCATCCCGCCCTCCCCCAATCCGCTCTGACTTTCATCCCGCCCTCTCCCATTCCCGCTCTGACTTTCATCCCGCCCTCCCCCATTCCCGCTCTGAATTTCATCCTTCCCTCACCCATTACCACATTGACTTTCATCCCACCCTCCCCCATTTCCTTCTGACTTTCATATCACCCTCCCCCATTCCCGCTCTGACTATCATCCCGCCCTCCCCATTCCCACTCTGACTTTCATCCCACCTCCCCCATTCCCGCTCTGACTTTCATCCTGCCCTCCCCCATTCCCGCTCTGACTTTCATCCCGCCCTCCCCCAATCCGCTCTGACTTTCGTCCCGCCCTCTCCCATTCCCGCTCTGACTTTCATCCTGCACTCCACCATTCCCACTCTGACTTTCATCCCGCTCGCCCCCATTCCCGCTCTGACTTTCATCCCGCCCTCCCCATTCCCGCTCTGACTTTCATCCCACCCTCCCCCATTCCCGCTCTGACTTTCATCCCGCCCTCCCCATTCCCGCTCTGACTTTCATCCCACCCTCCCCCTTTTCCGCTCTGACTTTCATCCCACCCTCCCCCATTCCCGCTCTGACTTTCATCCTGCCCTCCCCCATTCCCACTCTGACTTTCATCCCACCCTCCCCCATTCCCACTCTGACTTTCATCCCACCCTCCCCCATTCCCACTCTGACTTTCATCCCGCCCTCCCCCATTCCCGCTCTGACCTTCATCCCATCCTCCCCCATTCCCACTCTGACTTTCATCCACCCCTCCCCCATTCCCTCTCTGACTTTCATCCCACCCTCCCCCATTCCCTCTCTGACTTTCATCCCACCCTCCCGCATTTCCGCTCTGACTTTCATATCACCCTCCCCCATTCCCGCTCTGACTATCATCCCGCCCTCCCCATTCCCACTCTGACTTTCATCCCACCCTCCCCCATTCCCGCTCTGACTTTCATCCCGCACTCCCCCATTCCCGCTCTGACTTTCATCCCGCCCTCCCCCATTCCCGCTCTGAATTTCATCCTTCCCTCACCCATTCCCACTTTGACTTTCATCCCACCCTCCCCCATTTCCGCTCTGACTTTCATATCACCCTCCCCCATTCCCGCTCTGACTATCATCCCGCCCTCCCCCATTCCCACTCTGACTTTCATCCCACCTCCCCCATTCCCGCTCTGACTTTCATCCTGCCCTCCCCCATTCCCGCTCTGACTTTCATCCCGCCCTCCCCCAATCCGCTCTGACTTTCGTCCCGCCCTCTCCCATTCCCGCTCTGACTTTCAACCCACACTCCCCCATTCCCACTCTGACTTTAATCACGCCCTACCCCATTCCCGTTCTGACTTTCATCCCGCCCTACCCCATTCCCGCTCTGACTTTCATCCCACCCTCCCCCATTCCCGCTCTGACTTTCATCTCTCCCTCCCCCACTCCCGCTCTGACTTTCATCCCACCCTCCCCCTTTCCCGCTCTGACTTTCATCCCACCCTCCCCCATTCCCGCTCTGACTTTCATCCTGCCCTCCCCCATTCCCACTCTGACTTTCATCCCACCCTCCCCCATTCCCACTCTGACTTTCATCCCACCCTCCCCCATTCCCACTCTGACTTTCATCCCGCCCTCCCCCATTCCCGCTCTGACGTTCATCCCATCCTCCCCCATTCCCACTCTGACTTTCATCCACCCCTCCCCCATTCCCGCTCTGACTTTCATCCCACCCTCCCCCATTCCCACTCTGACTTTCATCCCACCCTCCCGCATTTCCGCTCTGACTTTCATATCACCCTCCCCCATTCCCGCTCTGACTATCATCCCGCCCTCCCCATTCCCACTCTGACTTTCATCCCACCTCCCCCATTCCCGCTCTGACTTTCATCCTGCCCTCCCCCATTCCCGCTCTGACTTTCATCCCTCCCTCCCCCAATCCCACTCTGACTTTAATCCCGCCCTCCCCCATTCCCACTCTGAGTTTCAACCCGCCATCCGCTATTCCCACTCTGACTTTCATCCCACCCTCCCCCATTTCCACTCTGACTTTCATCCCGCCCTCCCCCTTTTTCCTCCCGCCCTCCCCAGTTCCTGCTCTGACTTTCTTCCCGCCCTCCCCCTTTCCCGCTCTGACTTTCATCCAGCCCTCCCCCATTCCCGCTCTGACTTTCATTCCGCCCTCCCCCATTCCCGCTCTGACTTTCATCCCGCCCTCCTCCATTCCCGCTCTGACTTTCATCCCGCCCTCTCCCATTCCCGCTCTGACTTTCATCCTGCGCTCCACCATTCCCGCTCTGACTTTCATCCCACCCTCCCCCATTCCGGCTCTGACTTTCATCCCACCCTCCCCTATTCCCACTCTGACTTTCATCCCACCCTCCCCCATTCCCGCTCTGACTTTCATCCCGCCATCCCCCATTCCCGCTCTGACTTTCATCCCACCCTCCCCCATTCCCGCTCTGACTTCATCCCACCCTCCCCCATTTCCGCTCTGACTTTCATCCCGCCCTCCCCCATTCCCGCTCTGACTTCATCCCACGCTCCCCCATTCCCGCTCTGACTTTCATCCCACCCTCCCCCATTCCCACTCTGACTTTCATCCCGCCCTCCCCCATTCCCGCTCTGACTTTCATCCCGCCCTCCCCCCTTCCCACTCTGACTTTCATCCCCCTCTCCCCCATTCCCGCTCTGACTTTCATCCCCCCCTCCCCCATTCCCGCTCTGACATTCATCCCACCCTCCCCCATTCCCGCTCTGACTTTCATCCCGCCCTCCCCCATTCCCGCTCTGACTTTCATCCAGCCCTCCCCCATTCCCGCTCTGACTTTCATCCCGCCCTCCCCCATTCCCGCTCTGACTTTCATCCCGCCCTCCTCCATTCCCGCTCTGACTTCATCCCACCCTCCCCCATTTCCGCTCTGACTTTCATCCCGCCCTCCCCCATTCCCGCTCTGACTTCATCCCACCCTCCCCCATTCCCGCTCTGACTTTCATCCCACCCGCCCCCCCTCCCTGCTCTGACATTCATCCCACCCTCCCCCATTCCCGCTCTGACTTTCATCCCGCCCTCCCCCATTCCCGCTCTGACTTTCATCCCGCCCTCCCCCATTCCCGCTCTGACTTCATCCCTCCCTCCCACATTCCCGCTCTGACTTTCATCCCACCCTCCTCCATTCCCGCTCTGACTTTCATCCCGCCCTCTCCCATTCCCGCTCTGACTTTCATCCCACCCTCCCCCATTCCGGCTCTGACTTTCATCCCACCCTCCCCTATTCCCACTCTGACTTTCATCCCACCCTCCCCCATTCCCACTTTGAAATTCACCCCGCCCTCCACCATTCCCACTTTGACTTTCATCCCACCCTCCCCCATTTCCGCTCTGACTTTCATCCCGCCCTCCCCCATTCCCACTCTGACTTTCATCCCGCCCTCCCCCTTTCCCACTTTGACTTTCATCCCGCCCTCCCCCTTTCCCACTTTGACTTTCATCCCACCCTCCCCCATTTCCGCTCTGACTTTCATCCCGCCCTCCCCCATTCCCACTCTGACTTTCATCCCAACCTCCCCCATTCCCGCTCTGACTTTCATCCCGCCCTCCCCCATTCCCGCTCTGACTTTCATCCCGCCCTCCCCCATTCCCGCTCTGACTTTCATCCCACCCTCCCCCATTCCCACTCTGACTTTCATCCCGCCCTCCGCCATTCCCGCTCTGACTTTCATCCCACCCTCCCCCATTCCCACTCTGACTTTCATCGCACCCTCCCCCATTCCCACTCTGACTTTCATCCCGCCATCCCCCATTCCCGCTCTGACTTTCATCCTTCCCTCACCCATTCCCACTCTGACTTTCATCCCTCCCTCCCCCATTCCCGCTCTGACTTTCATCCTTCCCCTACCCATTCCCACTTTGACTTTCATCCCACCCTCCCCCATTTCCGCTCTGACTTTCATCCCGCCCTCCCCCATTCCCGCTCTGACTTTCATCCCGCCCTCCCCCATTCCCGCTCTGAATTTCATCTCGCCCTCCCCCATTCCCGCTCTGACTTCATCCCACCCTCCCCCATTCCCGCTCTGACTTTCATCCCACCCGCCCCCATTCCCACTCTGACTTTCATCCCGCCCTCCGCCATTCCCACTCTGACTTTCATCCCCCCCTCCCCATTCCCACTCTGACTTTCATCCCGCCCTCCCCCATTCCCGCTCTGACTTTCATCCCGCCCTCCCCCATTCCCTCTCTGACTTTCATCCCGCCCTCCCCCATTCCCGCTCTGACTTTCATCCCACCCTCCCCTATTCCCACTCTGACTGTCATCCCACCCTCCCCCATTCCCGCTCTGACTTTCATCCCACCCTCCCCCATTCCCGCTCTGACTTTCATCCCGCCCTCCCCATTCCCGCTCTGACTTTCATCCCAGCCTCCCCCTTTTCCGCTCTGACTTTCATCCCACCCTCCCCCATTCCCGCTCTGACTTTCATCCTGCCCTCCCCCATTCCCACTCTGACTTTCATCCCACCCTCCCCCATTCCCGCTCTGACTTTCATCCTTCCATCACCCATTCCCACTCTGACTTTCATCCTTCCCTCCCCCTTTCCCGCTCTGACTTTCATCCCACCCTCCCCCATTCCCACTCTGACTTTCATCCAGCCCTCCCCCATTCCCGCTCTGACTTTCATCCCACCCTCCCCCATTCCCACTCTGACTTTCATCCAACCCTCCCCCATTCCCGCTCTGACTTTCATCCCACCCTCCCCCATTCCCACTCTGACATTCATCCCACCCTCCCCCATTCCCACTCTGACTTTCATCCCACCCTCCCCCATTCCCGCTCTGACTTTCATCCCGCCCTCCCCATTCCCGCTCTGACTTTCATCCCACCCTCCCCCTTTTCCGCTCTGACTTTCATCCCACCCTCCCCCATTCCCGCTCTGACTTTCATCCTGCCCTCCCCCATTCCCACTCTGACTTTCATCCCACCCTCCCCCATTCTCACTCTGACTTTCATCCCACCCTCCCCCATTCCCACTCTGACTTTCATCCTGCCCTCCCCCATTCCCGCTCTGACTTTCATCCCACCCTCCCCCATTCCCACTCTGACTTTCATCCAGCCCTCCCCCATTCCCGCTCTGACTTTCATCCAGCCCTCCCCCATTCCCGCTCTGACTTTCATCCCACCCTCCCCCATTCCCACTCTGACTTTCATCCCACCCTCCCGCATTTCCGCTCTGACTTTCATTTCACCCTCCCCCATTCCCACTCTGACTTTCATCCCGCCCTCCCCCTTTTTCCTCCCGCCCTCCCCAGTTCCTGCTCTGACTTTCTTCCCGCCCTCCCCCTTTCCCGCTCTGACTTTCATCCAGCCCTCCCCCATTCCCGCTCTGACTTTCATCCCACCCTCCCCCATTCCCGCTCTGTCTTTCATCCCGCCCTCCCCCAATCCGCTCTGACTTTCATCCCGCCCTCTCCCATTCCCGCTCTGACTTTCATCCTGCGCTCCACCATTCCCACTCTGACTTTCATCCCGCCCGCCCCCATTCCCGCTCTGACTTTCATCCCACCCTCCCCCATTCCGGCTCTGACTTTCATCCCACCCTCCCCTATTCCCACTCTGACTTTCATCCAACCCTCCCCCATTCCCACTTTGAAATTCATCCCGCCCTCCCCCATTCCCACTTTGACTTTCATCCCACCCTCCCCCATTTCTGCTCTGACTTTCATCCCGCCCTCCCCCTTTCCCACTCTGACTTTCATCCCGCCCTCCCCCTTTCCCACTTTGACTTTCATCCCGCCCTCCCCCATTCCCGCTCTGACATTCATCACCCCCTCCCCCATTCCCGCTCTGACTTTCATCCCGCCCTCCCCCTTTCCCGCTTTGACTTTCATCCCACCCTCCCCCATTTCCGCTCTGACTTTCATCCCGCCCTCCCCCTTTCCCGCTCTGACTTTCATCCCGCCCTCCCCCATTCCCGCTCTGACTTTCATCCCACCCTCCCCCTTTCCCACTCTGACTTTCATCCCGCCCTCCGCCATTCCCGCTCTGACTTTCATCCCACCCTCCCCCATTCCCACTCTGACTTTCATCCCACCCTCCCCCATTCCCGCTCTGACATTCATCCCACCCTCCCCCATTCCCGCTCTGACTTTCATCCTTCCCTCACCCATTCCCACTCTGACTTTCATCCCTCCCTCCCCCATTCCCGCTCTGACTTTCATCCTTCCCTCACCCATTCCCACTTTGACTTTCATCCCACCCTCCCCCATTCCCACTCTGACTTTCATCCCACCCTCCCCCATTCCCGCTCTGACTTTCATCCTGCCCTCCCCCATTCCCGCTCTGACTTTCATCCCCCCCTCCCTCCTCCCACCTCCCACCTCGGCAGCGCCCAGCGCTCCATCCCGGGTTTCCCTCTGTCTGCCCGTTGATTGTCCGGCCAGCGTGAAATTGCAATCGGTTTGGGGGGGTGGGTGCGGTGTGGGTTTTTGGGGGTGCTGCTGGTCACTGGTGGCGGCCGGTTTCCCAGTCACTCCTGGGGCTGTCCACCTTCCCCGCCCAATAAACCGAAAACCCTGCCCACGGTCTATGCAAATCTCAGCCATTGATCTCCACAGAGCCTGGGCACTCTGACAGGATTAAAACCCAGGGAGAAATCTTCATTATTTAATCAGCTCAAAAGCCGTTGCCAACCACCAATGATTATGATTTCACAAAGGTCTAATGATTCTTGAGGAGCATAACTCTGCTCATGTCTTGGCCGAGCAGAATGAATGAGCACTTAAGAGCAATGCCTCAGTGTTGAGGTTTTAATCAATTAACCTGACCTGGTCCTGCAGATAATTCTTCTTTAAGTATTCATTTCAAAACTTGGGTAGGGAAAGATAAGTTTCATTTTATTCTCTGGTTACTTCTAAACGATAGGAGTTAAAATGAAAGAATTTACCTGTTATTTCATCACAGTGCAAACGAACAGCTATGGCTCCCATTTCCAACCTCCTGCCCAACTACGTCCAAGTGTGTGTCATTGAGCTGGTTCCAAAGTTCTCATTAGAGCCATGGAACCATAGAACCATAGAAAAGTTACAGCACAGAAGGAGGCCATTCGACCCATCTTGTCCATGCCAGCCCATGGACACCCAGGAGCCCTTTCTCATCCCACCTTCCTGCACCCGGCCCATAGCCCTGCAACATATAGCACTTAAGGTGCAGATCCAGGTACTTTTTAAAAGAGTTTAGAGTTATAGAAACTTATTCTTCTTTTCAAATCTCCCCTCGGCATTGGCCCACCCTATTTTAGTGATTTTTCTATCCAAGTCAGTCAGCATACACTCCTTTGTCCTCTAACCTCTGTCCTCAATCTCCATTCCATCGCTTAAACCACTTTATAAGCCTGTATGCTTCTGTCATCACGAGCTTTGTGTCCAGCTCCCATCCCCTTGTCACCTTATTCCTTGCTTTCAAAAACTCTCGTGATAACTCTACCCTTAAATATCCCTGTGACCCCCTCCCACGCTAATCTTCTCTCTTCACTTTCCCTTTCTGCTCCTATGTTGATGTCCACTCTTTCTCCACCTGAATGAGACATCTCCTTGAGACAGCTCCTTAAACAGCTTCTTGCATGGACCGAGGGTTATAAAAATATACTTTGATATTCTGTCTAGTGACAAATATTTAAATTACTTTCTCTGAGGCTTTTGGAAACAGAAACCATTTAAACACTAATGATGATTGTTGTACTTGCATGAAATGGGAAACTATTGCTAGGCTCATGACTTTACTGGAATTGCCGGAAGCTTGGGGGCTAAACTACTGCTGCAACTTGCTACCAATCCACAGCACAAAATGTTCAAGTTAAAGTTTTACTGGTCTTCTGCTTAATTGCTAAAGAGGGTGATTTCATGACTCATGCACAACAGAAGAAAAGAAAGGGATAGGAAAGAAAGATAAACTTGCATTTATTTGCACCTTTCATGACTTCAGGACATCCTAAAATGTATTGCAGCTAATTACATACTTCTGAAATCTTCTAATGCAGGAAACATGGCAGCCAGTTTGCAGACAGAAAGATGCTCCAACAGCAATGTGATAATCATCTGTTTTAGCGATGTTAATTGATGGATAAATATTGGGCAGGAAACCATGGAGAAGTGCACGACTCTTTTTGAAATAGATCCATGGGATTTCTTACACCTAGCTGAAAGGACAGACAGGGCCTCAGTTTAGCATCATACCCAAGAGACAGTTCCCCCTACAATGCAGCACTCCCTCATGATTACAGTGGAAGTACTAGCCTGGATTTTGTGTTCAAGCCTCTGGAATGGGACTTGAACCCATAACCTTCTAGCTCAGGGGCAAGAGTGCTACCATTGAGCATGGCTGACGACCGCTCATCTGTCATAGCTCAACTTTCAGACATTTTCATCACTTCCCCTTTGGCGGCCATGTTTCCAGTTGCCTAGACTCTAAACTCTGGAATTTCCCCTCCAAACCTTCTCTGCCTCTCTTTCCTCGGTGTCACACTTTGTTTGATAAGACCCCTGTGGAGTTCCTTGGGGCATTTAACTATGTTAAAGGCGTTATATGAATGCAGGTTGTTGCTGCTGTTGAGTAAGGTTGAAATAAGTAGGTGAGACAGGCTGGTAATAGGGAGAGTGCTGGGTCTACAGAACGTGCAGGAATATTGGAGGCAGGTCAGGGGCTTTGTTTGGTGGCTGATGGATGCTGGAGGTCTAGTGGTTCAAGATGAATCACAAGCAATTTGGGTTCCATTCTCATAGACGTTTACAGTACAGAAGGAGGCCATTTGGCCCATCGTGTCTGCACCAGTCATCAAAGACCTGACTACACTGATCCCATTTTCCATTCCCGGGGTTATCCCTCCCCGGACACACTCAGTGCTGCTCTCCCAAATCATGCCGGATGCCAACGTTTCCCGATGCTCCAAGCTTCTATCCAGAGCTCAGACATCCTTCCCGCCTCTGGTCAGTCCCGAGGACACTACCTTCTCATGAGTGGTCATAGATTTCCTAAAGTCCATCACATCACAACGCTCCCACACCCTAAGATCCTGGCTCCAGGAACCCTCTGCCAGTGACCTGGATGCTGAAATCTGCTCTGGTGTTCCTGAAGCCCCCCCCCCCGCCCCCTCTCTAATATTCCTGGACACTTTTACCATGCTGTCTGACCTCAGGGACATCCCTGGGTTTAATAATCAGCCCTGAGGGTTTAGTCTGGTTATGCTGATTCCAGTGTCATCCTCAGTCCTCCTCCCTTGCTGCCCCTTCCCCACCCTTCCATATTGACCCACCCCCTCCACTCTCCCCCCACCCCCTCCCACATTCCCCACCCACAACTCTCCCAACAGCCCCCGACCCCTTCCACTCTCCCCATGCCCCCGCTCTCCCCACATCCCCAACCCCCTCCACTCTCCTCAACCCCCTCCACTTTCCCACACCTCCCCCCACGCTCTCCACATCCCCCCACCCTTCCACTCTCCCCCCCAACCCCACTCTCCCCACCCCCACGCAACTCTCCCCTCCTCCCCTAACTCTCTCCGCACAGCCCGACTCTACCCCCTCTCGTCGCACCCTCCCTCCCTCCCTCCCCTCCCAGTGCTGCTGTTTCCCCTACTGTTGATAAAGCTTGCTGCACCACTTCATTTCTGAGTTAACATTTGCCTAGCTGCCAGCATTATCACAGGCATTCCGACTAAAAGTCATTGAATTATATAGCATGTTTGTTTTATTTTTAAAATTCAAGGCTGATGCCAAGAGTTTGTTTTTATCAGCATCCCCTGTCTCATTGCAAAAAATTCAATAAAAGTGTGAATAACCTCAGGGAGACAGGAGCACAGCACAGCCTCCTGCTCCTGTTGAATAAACCCACAAACACAGGAGCTCTTTATTTGCTTTGCCTGCGATCTGTTCTCTGGGGCTATTCCACAAGTGCCTATCCAATTGATTCAGAAATAGCACTGAGATCCACAGTGCTCTTTAAACTTCCACACTTCTAGCATAACACCTTAAGAAAAGTTGCTTGCTTCTGATTAAAGTAAATCAATTAAAAACTGATTGAATGTGTACTCTGTTGAGTTTAGAGATGAGATGATCTAACTGAGGTGTTTAAGATGATCAGCGGCGTTAAGTGGTGTTCGATGGCGAGAAACTGTTGTGGGGGGGAGGGTGGATGGCGAGAAACTGTTGCGGGGGGAGGGCAGAGTCCAGAACAAGGGGACTGAACCTAGAGCCAGGCTGTTCAGGGGTGATGTCAGGAAGCACTTCTTCACACAAAGTGGAGTGGAAATCTGGAACTCTCCACCCAAAAAAAGTTGTTGAGGCTGGGGGTCAACTGAAAATTTTACAAGTTGAGATAAGCAGGCGGAGCTGAGATACGGGATCAGCTATGATCTAATTCAAAGGTACAATATGTTCGAGGGGCTGAATGGCTTATTCCTGTTCTTAATTTATCCCAATATCCCTGTAAACTTTCAGACAAATGATTTTACCACAAAAAAGTTAGACACTTTTTCTGTTTGCTGGTTATAAAAGATTATATCCAGAGTTATGTAACATTAGTCTAATTGACAATTCTGTTATAAAGAATTCTGTTCAACCTAATAGAAATGGCAGAATTGCACTCCAATCAATTTCTTTCCACATGAATACTTCATCTTGGGACTCAGACTTAATTAAAATGGAATTGATCTGCTCGCTAATCTTAATTCCCGGTGATTCTAACACGTTATTTAAGGACATTCGACTTTGCTTGATATTTTCATCAGCTTGTGCAGAATATAACACCCTTAAACCCCTCAGAAAAGCACACACACACGCATGGCTGACCATACAGCTCAGGTACAATGAGACTCTGAGAAGACAGGAGCTATGTTATTTTATTTTGCTCCATAGCACCTCAATCCGACAATCATCTTGGAGCCATTCAGTCCCTCTGATTTGGTAGTTCAGGTATAAATAGTCAATGTGGAGGTTTGTTACCAGAATCCAGTAGCGCGATTGGGCATTAATCCCAACAGTCATCCCCCACCTTGTGTGAGGGGCATTGATTCTGCGATCTCTCTGTTAAATCGACATTAGGTCTCCTCCTCCCCACAAACAGATGGAGCTCCAGCCTCAGGTTAACATTCTGTTAGGTTACACCAATCATCCTGGAGGAGCCTCAATGTGCGCTCTCAGTCCTAGTCTTGGACATACATTAGCATCAATTGTCAAATGGATATAAGCCCAGACCTGGATTTGGATTGTGGTGTGAATATGCTTGCGGAGGAATGTGTAGTTAATGTGCTCACGTTTCTACCAGGTGGAACTGAATGCTCAGTTGGGAGGTTTTAACAATAACCGCTGCCGATGTGTTTTTTTGTTGAAAATGTCATTGTAGGATTGTCTCTGTTGATGAGCCTGTCTTCTTTAATAAAGTAATAGCTTTGGAAGGAGATGGGTGAGCCTTTCTTGATAATCACACCTCCCATCTCCGAGGGAATGGAAGTAAAACTGGAAAGGAAGGGTCAATAGGAAGCTTTCATGTTACAGGTTTTTTTAAAAAGACTATCAATGCAGTTGTTTTGCTCCCTTTAAATTTGAAAGGAAAAATGCAAGATAATTACATGGTGTTCACCACAGAGGAGTGTGATAGCTTTGTCAGATTACAACAGCAATTCTGTGTTCTCATGATCAGGCGATGACAATTTACAGCTGCCTTGCTTCTTCAATGTTAAAATGTCACATCGCTGTCAATTTAAAAATGTTCATGCTTGTTTCCAAATCCTTCTCTGGTCTGTTCGCTTCCTCTCTCTCTGCCACCTCTTCCAGTCCGACCAACACTCAAAATACCTGACCTCCTGCCTGCCCACCACTACCCAACTCCTTGGCTCACCATTGCTGACTGTGCTAGGCCAACAACCAACAGTCCCAGCGTCACCCACAGCTTCTCCTGTCTGGCTACCGAGTATTTACTCATTTTCCTGATTATGTTCATTCAGTGCTGTCAGTTGTGGTGATGGTGCCTCTGGTCACAGTTCTCTATCGCTGATTCGGTGTGATCATTCCCACTGCAGCAACAGGAATTGATGTGTCTTGCACTGCCCTCTGTGAGTGTGCCACTGAGGTGAGTGGTGTTGCTGCGCTGTCTCTCCAAGACTGTGAATTTGAGCTCCTGCAGTACATGGTGCAGTTGTGTTTTGATCTATCAGCCTGGCCGCACTCTCTCCCACCCTGCACTCTCCATAAACTTGAGGTCATCCGAAACTCTACTGTCCATGTCCTAACTCACAGCGGATCCCAATCCTCGATCACCCCTGTATTCACTGACAGTTGTTAGTTGACACAGCAGCCATGAGGTTACTTGGTCTTCACAAAGGTCATCCTAACTGAATATCTCTGATTATGAATATTGCTACTCCTGCTGCCCGGGTGCCTAGAGAAAGAATAAATCAGAGATTAGGAGGTTAGTTGTTGGATCTTGTGGATCATCTAAGGAAGAGAGAAACTCTGCACCAACAAGTGACTCCATCAGTGTCCACAACTGGGTCAACGTTTCCTGGTGACAGAACTCAATTCGGTACAGACATGTCTGATGTGTCTGATGTTCCTGTAAGAGTTGATGATACAGATCTGCAGGTGCCTTCTGAAGCACCTGATGTTCAGACAACTCCAGAGAAGGAGGTTGCTAACAAAGCATCTGAAGTTGTTCCCATGAAAGGCCCCACATAGACAATGTGTAATTGCACCTATGGCCTCCCTGGCCACTCCCAAGGGTGTAACGGAGCTGTTGATGGTAACTTTGCAGTTGCTGACATTGCACACAATTCTTCACTAAATTCCCTATTTCTCCATCCATCCCAGGCCATCATAGATAGCTGTGTGTTATGGTCTTCATTCGGGAAATTCCTGGATGGGCATTGTGTTGTTCAAGTAACAATGGCTCTCATCCCTTTAGAGGAACTATCACTTGTGCTCCCCACAATAAGGTACCATCCTGGCTGGTTAATTTCACTGTTTCTGTTGAAATACAGTTTCATTTCATCAGATGCAGGCTCTTATGGCAAAACCATGTAACGTTTGTTGTCGTACTTGGTCTGGGTCCCGACTTGTCTGGTCTCTGATCTGTCGAGCACAAAGCGGTGAGGAATCTAAGAAATTTAACAGTAAAACAAATGCCTGTGGAACTGGGACATGATCATCATTTTCTTGTAAAGGCAAATGACTAAGGGCATTGGCACTTGCAGTTTTATTTCCAGGCCTATGTACAAAAGTATACTCGTATGCTGCCAGGATTAAAGCCTTATTTGTGCTTCTGTATCTTCCTTCTAGCACTGGCCTTAATCTCAGCTTTCTTTTCAACTTCACTATTGGCCAGACTTCTCTCAGATGTGAGGTTCGACTTGAGTGAACTCAGTGGCTGAGACTCCCAGAATTTCATCATCTGCCTCTTTGGAAAATTCTGCGACTTTTGCTTCCAAAGCCTCTTTGGCTTCGTTTAGCTGATTCTTCAGCTCTTCCGTCTCTTTTCTGTATCTGTTTGCTGCCTCCTGGAAAATTGAACAGTGTTGTGTCTTCTCTGCCAACTCATCCTTCAGTTTATTCAGAGAGGTGCTGAATTTTTTCTGTTTCTCTTCAAATTTTTCCAGAGGTACAAACTTTGACCTGAGGGAATCTTGTCATGTGTGAAGGTCTTTTAACAGGTTTTCTTTTCCCCTGTGAGGGTTGCTCGCCTCATCTCGAACTCTGTCATCAAGCAGGGTCTCTTCGAGTTTCTTCAGCTGTTCCTCCAGGTTTTTGCTTAAGACAGCCTGCGTTTCTTCAGCTTGTTGAGACCTTACACACTCCTTTTTCAAAACAGGAACACTTCCCGCTTCCTTTTGGAATCTCAGTGGCCACTCAAGGTTGATTTCCCTTAGCCAATTTCACCCTAGAGGGCTTGGTCCTCTGCCTCTCAATACCACCACTTGTAGCTTTGCCAATTGACTTCCATAGTGGACAGTTACTCTGCTTTTGCCTTTGACTTGAAAATCTTCACCCATATATGTTTTTAGTTTAGCCTCAGTTTCTTCCAAATTTAATTGATGCTCACCATAATTCAGGCATCTGAAGATATGTTCCCCGGTTACTGTAGTGGAAGACCCCATGTCCACTTCCATTCTAACAGGTTTGCCATTTACTTTCACTGTGACAAATATTGGTTCTGTCTTTCCAACTTTCAAATTAAACCACAAATAAATATCTGAATTTATTGTTTCAGGCTCTTCTACATTGTAGATCTCATTGGGTTTTTTCCTTTTGTTTGAAAGTCTGCCTGGCTCTATCCTTCACTGTCTCATTACGTGTCCATTTCTATGGCAATAAAAACACTCGAACTTTTTAAACTCCAATCGTTAAAAGGCTGCTTGTTTCCACCTCTATTGAAATTATTCCTTGTTTTCGCTGCTAAGTCATTTTTCTCTCTTTTTCCTGTTTCCCGCTTCTCGGCAAAGTCTTACATTTTCGTGTCCTTTTTGGCTGGGGCTTCCTGCCCAAAGTGGAGTTCGGTGCCATTTTGTGCTCCCCTGTATAGCTTTTGAATCTTTCAGTGCACTTTCTATGGCCAGCGCTATCTCTTGTGCCTTCTTAAAATCCAAATTTGTTTTGGATAACAATCTCTTCCGGATGGTGCCTTTATTCACACCGCACACTAAATGATCACTGAGCGTGTTGTTTAGAGATGGACCAAACTAACAATGTTCCGTTAGCTGCTTCATACTTGGCACTAAACAAGCAACTATCTCCCCTGGGGCTTTATTTCCTGAGTTAAACTTGAAGCATTGCATCGTTACTGAGTGCTTTGGCTGATAATGACACTTCATGAGGTCCACCAATTTATCAAGATTTTTCAAATCTGGGGCACTGGGTGCTGTCAAATTTTGAATCAAGCTGTAGGCTTTATTCCCACATCTAGATAAGATGACGCTCCCCTTTTCTCTTCCCCCGTAATCTTGTCCACTGGAAAAAAGAACGTGAGGCGTTCAATGTAATGAGACCAATCGTCCGTGGCTGGATTAAAAGGATCAATTCTTCTGAATTGCAGAATTCTGAGAGAGAGTTATTTCGTCGATTTGAACTGAACTTTACTTACAATTACTGTGCGAGGTACAGGCTCGATTTCATTTCTCTTGATTCCTTCCGTTAACTTGTTTTATCCTCGCTTTATCCTGGCTTTATTTTCATTACCTGTTTGTTAGAGCTTGTGGAACCTGGTCTAACGTTTGTTGTAAGTGGCGGCTGACTTGGTACTATAGATAGAGTTGATCAGCAGACACTTCTTCGGTGGAAAACATTATGGGCTGAATTTTGCCGTCGGTGAGCAGGAGGTGGGGCCCACTCGCCGACGCACAAAATGACACAGGATGATGTCTGGGGGAACCCCGATGTCATCCTGCCCCATTTAATTATTCAGGAAGGCGGGAGGGCAGCAAAATCAGCTGTGGGTCTGCCGACCTGTCAATGGCCAATTGAGGCTATTGACAGGATCATTAAAACAATTAAAGGACCCGCCCGTCCAACCTTAAAGTTGTCGGGTCGGCCAGGAGCCCTGGTGGGGAATAGAAAAAACATTAAACCCCATCCACCGGCGGAATGAAGTTTCATGTAGGGATTTAAAAAGTTTAATAAAGTTTTAGTGTAAATTATGAATGCATCCCATCTCGTGTGACATTGGCATATGAGGGGAACATATTAAGGATTTTTTTTTTCTATTATTAATGTTTATACAACTGTCAGCGATCTCCCTGAGGCTGCACTTAGCCTCAGGGGGATGTGCGCACTCTCGCATTTGGGGAATCCCCCTCCCCCACCCATGCCTGCACAGGAAGTGCATAGCGTTTCCCACCAGGCATCATGCTGGGTGGGCCTTAATTGGCCCGCCCGCTTAAAATGGCAGCAGGGCCCACTTCTCTGGCGGGGATTGGCTCCCCACCCGCCGGATATTGGGCCGGGTCCACCTGTCCGGCAAGCAGAAAGTTCTGCCCTATGTTTATTTACAGAGGTACTCAGCAGCAACTACATGTGTGCTTTCACTTCAAACCCTATCACCATACTACTGACTACTAACTAGCCCACGCTACTCCTCTATTGGTTTCTCAAGATCATGTGATCTTCCTTTATAACATTCTTCTGAGAGGTATATTCACATTAGATAGAACCATAATGACCACATTAGTGAAGGCTGTATTTAGAGAAGGAAATCTACCATCCTTACCTGGTCTGGCCTACATGGGACTCCAGACCCACACCCATGTGGTTGACATTTAAATGCCCTCTGAAAAAGTCCAGCAGGAAATTCAGTTATATTGATAAAGGAGCTCACCGTCACCTTCTCAAGGGGCAATTAGGGATGGGCAATAAATGCTGGGCTAGCCAGTGAAGCCCACATCCTGTGAGTGAAAGTACTACTCTAAATCTGTGTTCACAGAAAAAGCAGGTTTGAAAGATGACAAATCTTTCCCAAGTTCACAGCAATAAACTTGCAACTTTTCTACGGCAAATTTTATAACTGGTTAAAACATTGCTTTAAATAGTAAAACATGAATAGGTTGACACAGTGCTACAGGTATTGGAACCATGATGAATGAAAACTGAAGGTTATTGATGTCATTTTATTTTGGTTGTAACAACAACAAATTGCATTTATAAAGTGCCTTTATCATAGTAACACCTCCTAAGGTGCTTCACAGGAGCATCATCAAACAAGATTTGTCACTGAGACACTTAAAAAGATATTAGGCGGATGAGGGTAAAGAATTAGATTTTAAGGGGGGCCTTGATGTGGAAAAGAGAGGTGGAGAGGTGGAGTGGTTCAGGGAGGGAACTCCAGAGCTTAGGACCTTGACAGACTTGACATGGCCCATGTATAACACAATATGCATTTCCAAGATAGTCCACACTAAGGTAAATCGTTGAATGTCTAAACAGCCATTTGCTACATTTTGTTGCAATGAGGGCTGTTTAAGTGATTAAGAGAATCATCAGAATCACTCTTAGCATCATTTCCTACTCTGCACTTAAAGACATTTATTTCACAATGAGCTTAATTTAAGTCTGAATGACTGTAAAACTTTCATCACAATAAAAATAACCTGTAGTCTTATGCTTTCTTCCAAAATAATTGGGTTGTATAAAAATGGAGGGGATTCCAGGCATATCATTGTCTTGTTCTCTTAATTGTTTCAAACTCTCTTACACTTGTCCATAGCTGAAGAAAATGGCTTGCTCTAAAATTTATTTGAGCGTGATGTCTGTGGTCATTTTTTTTTTATTCATTCATGAGATGTGGGCGTCGCTGACTGGGTCAGCATTTATTGCCCATCCCTAGTTGCCCTTGAGAAGGTGGTGGTGAGCTGCCTTCTTGAACCGCTGCAGTCCATGTGGTGTAGGTACACCCACAGTGCTGTTAGGGAGGGAGTTCCAGGATTTTGACCCAGTGACAGTGAAGGAACAGCGATATATTTCCAAGTCAGGATGGTGAGTGGCTTAGAGGGGAACTTCCAGGTGGTGGTGTTCCCATGTGTCTGCTGCCCTTGTCCTTCTAGATGACAGTGGTGGTGGGTTTAGAAGGTGCTGCTGAAGGGGCCTTGGTGAATTCCTGTTTCGACATAGTCCCTCTGAAGATGGCCTTACTTTCTTAGAAGAAATAACAAAAATACGTATACATTTCATAAATCGTGCCTGTATTATCATTGGCATGTAGAGGAGAGGGGGAGGTCATTAAGCCTCTTCCACCATTTAATTAGATCATAGTTGATCTGCAGCTCAACTCAATTTTTCTGTCTTTACTACATATTCTTTAATAGCCTTACCGAACAAAAATCTCAGCCTTGAAAGCTTCAGTTGACTCCCTGCCTCAACAATCACTTGTGGGAGAGAGTTCCAGTTTTCCATTCCCCTTTGTGTGAGGAATTGCTTCCGGACATCACCCCTGAACAAAAACAAAAAAACTGCGGATGCTGGAAATCCAAAACAAAAACAGAATTACCTGGAAAAACTCAGCAGGTCTGGCAGCATCGGCGGAGAAGAAAAGAGTTGACGTTTCGAGTCCTCATGACCCTTCGACAGAACTTGAGTTCGAGTCCAGGAAAGAGCTGAAATATAAGCTGGTTTAAGGTGTGTGTGTGGGGGGCGGAGAGATAGAGAGACAGAGAGGTGGAGGGGGTTGGTGTGGCTGAACAGCCTGGCTCAAATTTGAAGATTGCTCCACCTAGTTTCTGGAGATGAGGCATGCAAGAAAATTCAGCAGTGAGGCCCATGACTGCCTAACCTGGATCTCCTTCATGCCACCCCCCATTGGGACCTTCAGACACTCCTCCTTTATCACCTACTTACTGCAAGAAATGCCAGAGGGGGATGTCAGGAAGATATAATAATGTTATTGGAATTTATTGTAAAATAGTGATACCTGTATCTATATATGTCTGTGCATGTGAGATTTAATTGGATTAAAGGCAGCTGGTCTGAAGGCTTTGACGTATTAGGAGATGAGTTAGGTTTGAAATGTTAAGTGAATAAACCTGGGGGAAGTTTAGAATGTGAGGTGTAAAAGAACATTTGCATTTTTAAATAAACCCGGCTAGATTGCTTTCAAAGGAAGGGGGTGAAATGTATCACCCAGCCAGGTGAAGATCAGAAACAATGACCAGAATTTTTGGCTCGGCAAGTGGGGGTGGGGCCCACTCACCGAGGAGTAAACTGACGCGATGTAATGTTGGGCGTGCGGCCTGATGTCACTGTGCGTCATTTAGGTTTTCAGTGTCAAAGGCCTATTAAGGCCTGTTAAAAACTAATTAAACTAATAAGCTGAGCTACCCATCCAATCTTAAGGTTGGGGGGCAGGCAAAGAGCCCAGGCAATGCTTACATTTTTAATGAAACCTCATCCACAGGCGGGATGAGGTTTCAGGAAGTGTTTAAAAATTGAATCATTTTTTTTTTAAATTCATTGGCATGTCCCAGTTCATGACACTGTCACATGAGGGGACATGTCTTAAAATTTTTGATTTTCTTTGTTCAGATGTTTAAAAGTTAAACTAATCTCCCTGAGGCATGTGCGTAATAGAGCGCAGGCCCCAACTCGGGGAAACCCACACAGGGAGCGCTCAGCACTTCCAGGTGCACATCACACTAGGTGGGCCTTAATTGGACGGCCCATGTAAAATGGCGGCACAGACCCGATCAGGGGCGCTGATCAAGTTCATACCCATTCCCAGCCACCCCTGCACAACCCTCATGATGGGGGGTGGTGGGGGGCGGGGCGCAGAATTCTCCCCAGTGTGTTTATTTTTCCCAAATATTACTGGTAAAATTGGTACAATGATAAATTTTTATGATCAGGGAGGTAAAGTCCAAAGACATAGTGAAACAATGGGAATTTGCATTCAAAGTGGAAAATATGTATAAAGGAGAGAAGGCTGTGTGTAAAGGCAGGCATTTTAAGACCCAGCAAGTGTGAAATGCCTTCAGCATCCAAGCCTCAAGCTGCTGTCTACAAAGAACTGAAGTTAAGAAAACTCACTTTGAATTGGATTGTTCAGGGTGTCATCTTCCTTTGCCTGGGACTTTTAAAATCTATGTGTTACCGTTTCCTTAACTGAGGTATAACTGGGTGTCAGATTAAGTAGGGGATTTAGAAGTTATTATAGTAGTAATTTATAGACTCATGTAGGTCCTTAAATCATTTCCCTTATTAACCAATGGTTAATTTAGTTCTGCGAAAAAATGTATAAAACGCAGTGGTCTTATTACTACTGAATTCAAAGCCCACATCTCAAAATATATAAATTGCAAAATTAGTTGTGGAAGTTGTTTCGAGTTTCACTCTGGGATTTCAACAACTCAACATTTACCATCAGCTGTGCCCTAACAGGGATCTTGCAGAGTTGCCTAACTCTTGCCACTTGCCATCAGCACCATATGTTCAATGGCACTGGGAATGTGTGTACTAATAGAATGGAGGGACGAGATCTTCCAAAGTCCTCCTGTCCCTCAGCATCAGATCGTGCACTTAAGTGGGCCTTGCTGGGGCCTTGTCTGAGAGAGCCCTGATGTGGTCTTGGAGCGCCTTTGCTTCTGTAGGTAGTCCAGGCTGCAGCAGCATCATGATTCTCCCTCTTGATGGCAGAGGCCCATTATCTGTACAGTGAATGACCCCTGAGCCAGGGAACTGGTACAGAGGGGTTTGACCCAGCACCAGCTCAGACCAGAAGAGGGAAATCCAGCCTTAGGAGTGATAATCCTGTCTAATGCAGGTGAGAGAGGAGGCCAGTTAGCCATATCTTTATATCACATGAAGATTATAGCAGAGAGCAGGTGGAATTTGTCGCTCTCACCCGTAGTGAGTTTAATGGCAGGCGGGGTGGGGGGAACAATGTGGCGGGAGCTGAAAAATCAGTTTCCCACTGGCATAAAATGATGGCAGGATCTTCTACTCCCACCTGACATGGCAGCTCACCATTTCCACCAGAGGCTGACACTAAACCGCATTGCATCCTGTTAATGGGATGTAGGTGAAGGCCCGACTGGGATCTTCTCTCCCACCCCCCACCCCACCAAACCCCTACCCAACTGGGATCTTCTCTCCCCCTCCACCCTACCAACCCCCTGCCCAACTGGGATCTTCTCTCCCCACCCCCACCACCAACCCCCTGCCTGACTGGGATCTTCTACCCCTCCCCCCACCACCAACCCCCTGCCCAACTGGGATCTTCTCTCCCCACCCCCACCCACCAACCCCCTGCCCAACTGGGATCTTCTCTCCCCACCCCCACCACCAACCCCCTGCCTGACTGGGATCTTCTACCCCTCCCCCCACACCACCAACCCCCTGCCCAACTGGGATCTTCTACCCCCACCCCCACCCACCAACCCCCTGCCCAACTGGGATCTTCTCTCCCCACCCCCACCACCAACCCCCTGCCTGACTGGGATCTTCTACCCCTCCCCCCACCACCAACCCCCCTGCCTGACTGGGATCTTCTCCCCCTCCCTCCCCCCCACACCACCAATCCCCTGCCCAACTGGGATCTTCTACCCCTCCCCCCACCACCAACCCCCTGCCCAACTGGGATCTTCTACCCCTCCCCCCACCACCAACCCCCTGCCCAACTGGGATCTTCTACCCCCCTCCACCCCACCAACCCCCTGCCCAACTGGGATCTTCTCTCCCCACCCCCACCACCAACCCCCTGCCTGACTGGGATCTTCTACCCCTCCCCCCACCACCAACCCCCTGCCCAACTGGGATCTTCTACCCCTCCCCCCACCACCAACCCCCTGCCTGACTGGGATCTTCTCCTCCTCCCCCCCACCCCCCCGCACCATCCCCCTACCCGACTGGGATCTTCACCTCCCCCACCGCCCCCCCACCCCCACCAACCCCCTGCCCAACTGGGATCTTCTCTCCCCACCCCCACCACCAACCCCCTGCCTGACTGGGATCTTCTACCCCTCCCCCCACCACCAACCCCCTGCCCGACTGGGATCTTCTCCCCCCACCCAACCACCAACCCCCTGCCCAACTGGGATCTTCTACCCCTCCCCCCACCACCAACCCCCTGCCCGACTGGGATCTTCTCCCCCCACCCAACCACCAACCCCCCTGCCCAACTGGGATCTTCTCTCCCCACCCCCACCACCAACCCCCTGCCTGACTGGGATCTTCTACCCCTCCCCCCACCACCAACCCCCTGCCCGACTGGGATCTTCTCCCCCCACCCAACCACCAACCCCCTGCCCAACTGGGATCTTCTCTCCCCACCCCACCCACCAACCCCCTGCCCAACTGGGATCTTCTCTCCCCACCCCCACCCACCAACCCCCTGCCCAACTGGGATCTTCTGTTCCCCCCAACCCCCACCAATCCCCTGCCCGACTGGGATCTTCTCCCCCCACCCAACCACCAACCCCCTGCCCAACTGGGATCTTCTCTCCCCCCCCACCCACCAACCCCCTGCCCAACTGGGATCTTCTACCCCTCCCCCCACCACCAACCCCCTGCCCAACTGGGATCTTCTACCCCTCCCCCCACCACCAACCCCCTGCCCAACTGGGATCTTCTCTCCCCCCCCACCCACCAACCCCCTGCCCAACTGGGATCTTCTCTCCCCCTCCACCCCACCAACCCCCTGCCCAACTGGGATCTTCTCTCCCCACCACCCCCACCAACCCCCTGCCCAACTGGGATCTTCTCTCCCCACCACCCCCACCAACCCCCTGCCCAACTGGGATCTTCTCCCCCCACCCAACCACCAACCCCCTGCCTGACTGGGATCTTCTACCCCTCCCCCCACCACCAACCCCCTGCCCAACTGGGATCTTCTCCCCCCACCCAACCACCAACCCCCTGCCCAACTGGGATCTTCTCCCCCCACCCCCACCCACCAACCCCCTGCCCAACTGGGATCTTCTCCCCACACCCACCCACCAACCCCCTGCCCAACTGGGATCTTCTCTCCCCCCCACCCCCACCAACCCCCTGCCCGACTGGGATCTTCTCCCCACACCCACCCCCACCAACCCCCTGCCCAACTGGGATCTTCTCTCCCCCCCACCCCCACCAACCCCCTGCCCGACTGGGATCTTCTACCCCCCCCCCCAACCACCAACCCCCTGCCCGACTGGGATCTTCTACCCACTCCCAACCACCAACCCCCTCCCCGACTGGGATCTTCTCCCCACACCCACCCCCACCAACCCCCTGCCCAACTGGGATCTTCTCCTCCCCACACCCACCAAACCCCTGCCTGACTGGGATCTTCTACCCCTCCCCCCACCACCAACCCCCTGCCCGACTGGGATCTTCTCCCCCTCCACCCCCCCACACCACCAACCCCCTGCCCAACTGGGATCTTCTACCCCTCCCCCCACCACCAACCCCCTGCCTGACTGGGATCTTCTCCTCCTCCCCCCCACCCCCCCGCACCATCCCCCTACCCGACTGGGATCTTCACCTCCCCCACCGCGCCCCCACCCCCACCAACCCCCTGCCTGACTGGTATCTTCTCCCCTCCACGACCCTCCCCATGACCCTGCTGCTTGACTGGGATCTTCTCCCCCCTCCACAAGCCCCCCTGCCCGACTGGGATCCCCCCACTACCCCCGTCCAATTTTCCGTTACACCAGCTGGTTTTCACGCCGGTTCAGACCACCTCTGGACCAATGTGGCGTGGACATGGATGACTTACCCACAGGAAGGCCTGGTGCAGTCTACGGAGATCAGAAGGAGGCCTCCAGCGAACAGACTCTGGAACACCACGCGCAGCACCGGGTGGGTGGAGCATCTACCATGTGGATTTTCTAACTTCTGGACCTTCCAGGAAGTGGATCTTCTCCTTCAACAGTGGGTAAGCTGATGTCCAGCGCCTTATAAATATGGCGCCCAGATATCATGGCGATGTGCGCAAAACATCGGGGAACCCCTGACTGCATAATTAATTCGGCCAGCATCGCACGATAATGCGCAAATTCCCATCAGCCTTTACGGCAGGAAACTCTCCTCATTCCCAACCCCTCCACGGGCCTTAGTCCCAGGATGGAAAACCCCAACAAGCCACTGCCCCAGCAAGAATTCCACATGTTCACAATTCTGCTGGTGATTTAGTCCCTTGTGTTTTGATTAACTGGTCTGGTCGGCCTCCCACCCACCTTGTGCTCTCCATAAACTTCAGGTCACATAAAACTCTGCTGTCCAGGTCCTAACTTGCACCTGGTCCCTGTTCCCCCATCACCCCTGTGCTTGCTGACCTATATCAGCTCCCAGTCCAACATCACCTTGATTTTAAAATCCTCATTCTTGTTTTCAAATCCCTTCGTGATCTCATCCCTCCCTACCTCTGTAACCTCCTCCAACTCTCCCAGATCTCTGCACTCTTCCAATTCTGGCCTCTTGAGCATTCCCAATTTCCATCGCTCCACCATTGGCGGCTGTGCCTTCAGCTGCCTGGGGTCCTAAGCTTTGGAATTCCCTCCCTAAACTCCACCCCATCTCTACCCCTCTTTCCTCCTTTAAGATGCTCCTTAAAACCGGCCTCTTTGACCAAGTTTTTGGTGACCTGTCCTAATATCTCCTTATGTGGCTCGGTGTCAATTTTTGTCTGATAACACTCCTGTGAAGCATTTTGGGATAGCTTAGCACTTTGAAGTTGCTATATTAATGCAAGTTGTTGTTAAATTCACAAATTTATGGAAAGCATGGACCAGTGAATGGGTGCATAGGTGGGGGTGGAGTGGAGAATATGGGGTCTCCCTGGACCAGTGAATGGGTGCGTAGGTGGGGGTGGAGTGGAGAATATGGGGTCTCCCTGGACCAGTGAATGGGTACGTAGGTGGGGGTGGAGTGGAGAATATGGGGTCTCCCTGGACCAGTGAATGGGTGCGTAGGTGGGGGTGGAGTGGAGAATATGGGGTCTCCCTGGACCAGTGAATGGGTACGTAGGTGGGGGTGGAGTGGAGAATATGGGGTCTCCCTGGACCAGTGAATGGGTACGTAGGTGGGGGTGGAGTGGAGAATATGGGGTCTCCCTGGACCAGTGAATGGGTGGGTTGGTGGGGGTGGAGTGGAGAATATGGGGTCTCCCTGGACCAGTGAATGGGTGGGTTGGTGGGGGTGGAGTGGAGAATATGGGTCTCCCTGGACCAGTGAATGGGTGGGTTGGTGGGGGTGGAGTGGAGAATATGGGGTCTCCCTGGACCAGTGAATGGGTGGGTTGGTGGGGGTGCAAAGAAGAGTATGGGGACTCCTTGTGTTGTTGACCTACCTACACTGACATCTGGTGAAGCTTCATATAGAGACTAATTTCTCATCTCTAGCTCTGTACATGTCAAGACATCTGTGAGATTCAGATTGGTGTTATGTTTGACTTGTTTATGTAAACGTAGAAAGTGTGTTGTGAAATAATTGTTTTATTGTATGCTTACTGTTATGCAATGTGTCCTTGGGCCTTTCACTTTTCACTGCATTCTCTGGCTGAGCACGTATTGACACTTTTCAGGTCACCTCCAGTTTTAAAGATTTGGAAACATTCCTCTGATTTGTTAACCAATAATAAATGGTATAAACAGGAGATAATTGCGTATTCCCTTCTCATCCCCTGCACGTTTCATTGCTTTATGATTTGAAACAGCTGGACAAAGGCAGCCAGATTCTACTGAATTTCCTTTCATGAATTAAATATGCTGCCCGCCTATTTAGAAATGAGAATTTACACAAAATATCCAGTCCCTTTGTTGCCTTGCTTTTAATGCAAAAAAAACACAGAGCGAAGGATTGAGGGGCAGAAGTCCACAGAAAATGTGAAAGGTTCTAAAGGGAGATATCTGTGAACTTAGATATGGCTCATTGGGTAGCTCTGGCCTCTGAGTTGGAAGACAGGGACTTGAGCCCGTGATCCAAGTTGACAGTCCGGTGCTGCACGGTCAGAGGTGCCACCTTTCAAATAAAACAGGCCCCCCTCTGCCCTCTCAGGTGAATGTAAACAATCCACGGCACTATTTGAAGAAGAGCAGAGGGGTTCTCCCTCACGTCCTGGCCAATATTTATCCCTCAGCCAATATTATGAATGCAGTTATCTTGCCATTATTGTGTCACTGTTTGTGGGATCTTGCTCTGCACAAAGCGGCTGCCAGGTTTCCTGCGTTACAACAGTGACTACACCTCAAAAATGGAGCTCATCGGCTGTAAAACGCTTTGGGGTGTCCTGAGGTTGTGAAAGGCGCTATAGAAATGCAAGTCTTTTTTTTTCTCTCGCCCCCGCATTGTTGCCCTTTCAATTTAAAATTCTCTTCTCTGATTTATTCCAGGACAACTCTTCATTATGTATCCCTTTCCCACAGGTTTTTACTGAACTGAAAGCCCAGCTGACGACATTGCAAATTGAACAGCATGGGCCAGAATTTGGGGGCGGGGCCTGTTCGCCGAGGGGAAATTGACGCGGGGTGACATCGGGAGGAACCCCCGACATCATCCTGGTCCCTTTAAATTTTCAGGAAGGTGGGGGGACAGCTGTCCGCCCGCCAACCTGTCAGTGGCCAATTGAGGCCATTGACAGGATCATTCAGATAATTAAAGACCCCGCCCGTCCAACCTTAAGGCTGGTGGGCAGGCCAGGAGCCCCAGCGGGCTTTCTTCTGATTATACAGGAAACCTCATCCACCGGCGGGATGAGGCTTCATGTCCCTTTTTAAAAAGTTTAAGAAAGTTTATGTCGTTTTTATTATTACCTTGCACAAAAGGATGCCTGCAGTTACTGCAGTAAAATCCCCAACCCACCTAACCGTAAACACAGGCTCTAAACAAGGACACACCTAGTTTCAGGGAAAGACATACTTGCCAACAATTATTTGTCGAGTGATATTTTAACGTTTACTGCCATTCTGGTTGCAAAGTTAAATCCTGCCAACCGGCTCATGCTGTCGGTGAGAGGGAGAGAAAAAGGTCTTTGAATATGATTGGCCAAAATGAAACACTTGGGGCAGAATTTTGCCCTTGGTGGGCGGGCAGCCGAATTCCGCCACTGGAACGGGGCCCGCTGCCAATTTAAGTGCCATTCAAAGCAGGGGCGATCCCCCCGGTGCCCCCTGGGCTAATATTTATCTTTCGATCAGTGTCATTAAGACGAATGATCTCGGCCATGACCACATTGTTGTTTCGGCAGCTTGCTGTGCACTAATCGGCTGCTGTGTTTCCCCCACACTACAACAGTCACTGCACTTTGAAAGTACTTCATTGACTGGAGAGGACTTTGGGATGTATTGAGGCCATGTTGCTGTATAAATGCAAGTCCTTTCTCTATCCAGTCAGATACTGGCACCTCTTTCCAAATCTGTTATTGTGGAGACTTCACTGAAAGCCTGGAGAGAATTGAAGGAGTTCGGCCCAGCCATCTGTTGAAGTAATCGCTGTGTCTGTAGGACTTTCAAACAACATCCCCTGTTAAATAAAGAGTTGCTTGGAATTGTACCTCAACGTAGATAATTGAAAATTTAAAGAGTAAAGTTTGAAACTGAGGTGAAATATATCTGGCTATATTCATGGTGAGGGGGAGCTACTGAGATGTGATGTCATGGTGCTGCATTTAACACTTGTGCCAATGGATTCATGGAGTCCAATAATAGATTGGAGTACAAGAGTAAGGAAGTCTTGCTGCAATTATATAGGACTCTGGTGACATCTGGAGCACTGAGTACAGCTTTGTCATCCATACCTAAGGAAGGATATATTTGCCTTCGGGAGGTGTAACAAAGGCTCACTAGGTTGACTAGTGTGAGAACCACGATGCGGGATTGAGGGAATTGAGTATGAAAGAGTGAGCAGTGATCTTAGTGAAATGTATATGATTCCGACAGGGCTTTACAGGGTAGATGCTGAGAGACTGTTTCCCTTGGGTGGAGAGTCTAGAACATTCTTTTCCTTTATTCTTCCATGGAATGTAGTAATCCCTAATTGCTGTTGAACTGAGCGGCTTGCTAGGTCATTTCAGGGAGCATTTAAGGGTCAACCACATGGCTGTGGATCTGGAGTCACATGTAGGCCAGACCAGGTAAGGATGGCAGAGTTCCCTCCATATAGGGCATTAGTGACCCAGATGGGTTTTTAACAATAATCGATGATAGGTACATGGTCACCATTACCGAGACTGAGGTTTATTAACCGAATTCAGATTCCACTAGCTACCATGTGGGATTTGAATTTATGTCCCCAGAACATTAACCTCTGAGTTACTGATCTAGCAAGATTACCACACACCACCACCTCCCCAGAGGCATAGAATCAGAGTCAGGGGTTTTCCATTTAGAACTGAGATGAAGAAAAATGTCTTCAGAAATGTCTTTGCTGTGAATTTTTGGAATTCTCTACCCCGTTGTTAAATATATTCAAGTTCGATGAAAGGTTAACTCTGTTTCTCTCTCCAAAGATGCTACCTGACCTGCTGAGTATTTCCAGCATTTTCTGTTTTTATTTATACTTTACAGAAGTTGATTTTCCAGCAAGAAGCCCACCTGATGGCCCTTGTTTTGCACAAGGTTACCAATGAACACTTGCTTCCTACAGAGATGCCAGTTGTTTATGGGTTAAATATGTTAATAAAATCCACGGAATTTGCTGTCAGGCTCTGATTTCCAACAGACGGGTAAGAGGAGAGGAGAAACTATTATGATCTATTACCATGTTAATTAATTTACTTTAAATCAAGTCATTTTCTCTTGTTCACAGTGAGGTGTAATTTCAGCCGGGCCCCTGGAGGCTTTCACATCTGGCTCATATCTCAGCTCCAAGACTCGTGCTCCTTATCCTCCTCTAACCCCGTGCTCTCCACCATTTTAGATATTTCTGCTTCTCAGCACCACGGACAAAAACATTGAAATATAAAATTTAATGGCTTTGCCAGCGCAGATGAAATGTGGTGATGGCTGTGCGCCAGTGCTGCCTACCAGCCGGAAATCTGTCTCCACGTGCCTCCCTTTGGAACTGGCTGCTTCTGTGTAAAGGAAGAATTTCTGTGCCTCCTCCCATGTTGAATCTGGAAGGTTCTGGAGCTCACTGCTGTTTTTCTGTTAAACACAGGAGAAGCTTGCATTTATATCACACACATTGTGACCTCAGGGATATCCCAAACAACTTTACAGCCAATGAAATACTTTTGAAGTGTAGTTGCTGTTGTAATGTAGGGAACACAGCGACCAATTTGAGCACAGCAAGATCCCATCAACAGCAATCATTTTTTTTTGTGCCGTTGGATGAGGGATATAAGTAGGACAGGAATCCAGGAGTACTCCCCAGCTCTTCTTAGAGACCCAGGCCGGAATCATCCAAAATTCACAAAAAGTGCGGTCACCGGTGTGAGAAAAGATGGTTTACCCACTGGCTGCCTTGGAGGGATTTCGTCCCATCGTCGCATCGTCCCATTCCCGGCTCGTCCCACCTCATTAATAACGCATTCACGGGAAACATGCCGGATCGCTGGCGGGCAGGCTTGGATTTACCCACCACGCTGTGACCTCAGCGCTTCCTCGCTCCAGACACCATATTTAAAGTGCACCAGAGCTCAGCCTACTTCATGTCTCCAGACCGGGACCGTTCCAGGTGACAGGGGGTCACAAAAGCAAAGAAGACGGCAGCCCCCAAATTTAGTGACGCCTCTCGGGGGTGTCTGCTGGATGTGCTGGAAGGATGTCGCTATGTTCTCTACACCAGCTCTGGCCACAAGACGTCCACCAGAGTGACCAATCCGGCCTGGGAGGTGGTGGCAGTGGTGGTCAGCACCACTGGATCACAGAGGAGGTCAGCCATCCAGTGCAGGAAGAGGGTGAATGATTTTATCCGTTCCCCAGGGTAAGTCAACCACCTCATCACTCTCAGCTCTCACACTCACCAGCACGTCACACACCCACAGGGACCTCACACCTCAAGGGACAACAGCACTAACTTTCACACACACCCTCACATCTCCATCAGCCTCATATCCTCTGGAGCTCACCACACAAACATCCCACACGGAGCCATGTGTCCTGCTCACCCTCTCTCCATCTGTTTCCATGCAGGAGAAGCTGGTTCACAGCAGCAGGGAGAGGTCCCAGGCTGGGGGTGGAGTGGCCCACATTAGGCCCCTCACTCACTTTGAGGAGTGTGTCATCGCGCTGACTGGTGAGGACGTGGACTGTGTCTGTGGTGACAGTGAGGTCAGAGGTGAACACCCTCATGAGGATCCTGCACCACATCATCCCTCTCTCAACACAACTGTGAGTGCTCTCTCTCTCTCTCTCTCTCTCTCTCCTGCTTTTGACTCTGCTGCTCTGCACTAATTATCTCTACTTTGGTTCACAGGGAGCTCTGCCAAGCGACCGACACCCTCAGTCAGCCAGTCCCCCAGCTCCATCCAGGTCCTCACCTCCAGCCAAGAGGACACCGCCTCCATTGAAGAGCTGGAAATAAGCAGCCTGGAAGACCCATCACAGCGCTTACCCACACCCTCCACCAGCGCAGAGACACACACCTCGGTGGGACCTAGATCTAGAACAGGCTCAGATTCACAATCTGGACACGTGTCTGCAGCAGGAGGAGGCAGGTTCAGCCGAGCTCCCCGGCACTCGGAGGGCTGCTGGGGAACAGGCATCTGTGAGGTCCCAGTCAGATGATGAACCTCTGGATTCGGCCTCCCTGCTCATCATGGAGAGTCAGCAGAAGGTGGGGGAACGTCATGCAGAGCTGTTGGAAGCCCTCAACAGAGTGACGCACAAGTTGGAGGAATGCATCTGCCTGCTCTCTGATGAAGTTGTGCTCACATGTGTGCGTATGGAGGTCTCCATGGGAAGGATAGTGAACACCATGGAAACCCTGGTCCAGCAGAATGTGGAGATGCAAGCAGACCTGCACTGCATTGCAGTAGCCATTAGTGAGCTCCTGTAGTGGCAACATGAGAGGGAAACAGGTCACCTTGACATCCCTCTAGGCACTCCTTCCCCTCAAGGAGTCAGGCCAGGGCCCTCAGGGACTCCAAGGGAGGAGAAGTGGCAGCTGGACATCCACTCGGGAATCTCAGAGGCTGTCCACTCCCGCACAGTCCCTTTTGCCTGTGACCCCTTCGTCCTCGTCCTCTATCACCACAGAGGGAGCAGCTGGCCCAGAGGAGGACAGCGAAAGCAAGCCGGGTCCCTCAAGGCCTCGGCTCTCCAGAGGACCCACACCAAAGTCATCAGAGGCAACAGGGCCAACCCAACACAAGCTGTCTCCACCCCTGCTGCGGATGTCAGGGCAGCACTAGAACAAGTGGTGGGCTGAGGAAAGTTAAGAAATTCTGATCACAAGTGGCTGCACGGGTGAACATATTTTGTCACTTTATATCTGAAAATATATTCGCTTTCACTGAATAACGTGTAGTGTTGTCTTTTAGCTTCATTGACAGGCTTTGCGAACTCCCATTGCAAGCCCCCACTGGCAATTCAGCTGCACGTAGTCGGCCTGCGAGTGATTCTGGAGGGAGGTGGGTGTGTGGCAGGGCCTTTCGGAGCCTCGTGCAAGCATCTCGCACACACACGGAGCCTTTATCCATCACACTCAGCTCACTGTCCCGAGCACTTTCAATGCTGCCTGCTGAGGTTCTCTTTCAGTTGTCCATGTGAGCTGACCTGCATCTCCACCCACCCGCTGATCACACTCTCATGCAGCGCCTGTTCCCACCCAACACGAGGCTCCGCTTACTTTCAATTTCAACAACTGTGGTCATGGTCAAGTATATCATCAGTTCCCCTATCCCTTCCCCTCTCCCAGTCACCCATGTCCTTTTGTCCTTCACTGTCAACCCCGACTGGTATCACCTTCCACCTCCCCACTGTCTCCTACCAACTCAGACCCTTGTCTTTCCAGGATGTCCAGGTGAAAATGCATGTTTCCTACCTTCCTGAGAATCCCAGCCCCATCCACATTGACTTCCCCAACCTCCTCCTTTCCACCCCCAGGGTCCGTGTCTGCTTCCGAGTCTCCACCAACCACCCTCACCGTCCCCTCTACCATTACTGATGCACCCTCACCCTCCCATCCTACCAGCTCCCTCTGCCCCTTCTCACGCTCACCATTCCTACCTACCACACCCACCCTCAGTTCAGTCCCTGGGAGGCAGTCATTGACCCCACAGACCCCGCCCTTGTATATTCATCTGAACATCCCCCCCCGACTCCCTCCATCATCCTTACTCCCTCCTCCAGCCTTACTCCCTCCTTCCCCCAGACACCTTCCACTTTCCAAACTCCCTCCTCCCCCCAGACACCTTCCAATTTCCAAAGTCCCTCCTCCCCCTCAGACACCTTCCAATTTCCAAACTCCCTCCTCCCCCTCAGACACCTTCCAATTTCCAAACTCCCTCCTCCTCCCAGACACCTTCCAATTTCCAAACTCCCTCCTCCTCCCAGACACCTTCCAATTTCCAAACTCCCTCCTCCTCCCAGACACCTTCCACTTTCCAAACTCCCTCCTCCCCCCAGACACCTTCCAATTTCCAAAGTCCCTCCTCCCCCCAGACACCTTCCACTTTCCAAACTCCCTCCTCCCCCCAGACACATTCCACTTTCCAAACTCCCTCCTCCCCCTCAGACACCTTCCCCTCTTCAAGCTTCTTCCTTTACATCTTCCTCCCCCAATTACGCCTACCTTCCCCCTTGCATTCTCCCATTACACCCTCCTCCCTCACATACCCTCCTCCTCCTCTCAACCTCACCTCCCCCAACACCTTTGTTCCCTCCCCGCTTTCCAACCTCATACTCCCCACCCCCCAGTACACCTTACTCTCCTGCTCATAGCTAGACTTTCCTTTCCTCCCTTCGTCTGATCATCTGTAACAGCCCATGGCCAAGACCATGATGTCCCAAAGCATCAATGGAGACCTCCCACCTTCCGTGAGCTGCTTCACGGTGGAGTCATGTCCATGAGAATCCACCCAGCGTGCGATGCACGTGTTCCTCCAGGGTCCGGTAGCTGTGAGGGTTCCAGCATCTTCTGCTCCTCAGTAGTTCCTCATCTGAACAGGATCGTAACAGTAAGTCCCAACTTCCACATGTCACACTTGTCCAGATGTGTCCTGGGTGGCGTATTTTCCTGATGGCGTAATGGTAAATTGGGCTTGGGTGGACGATTCCGTTTGAGCCTCGGATCGACACCGTCATCCAGCGGGATTCGCGTTCCATCATGGTGGACACCATCGGATGATCCCACTGTGATTTCACACCAGCGTGAAATCAATTTCTGCCCCTCACACCAAATTGTCCCCTCTCCCGCTCGCCATGACAACCACCGCCAAGGGGACTGAACAATTCCGCCCACGGTATCTTTTAGTTCCATTTGAGAGGGCAGACGGGGTCTCGGTTTAATCTCACTCAATAGGCGGTACCTTCAACCTCCAGTAAGAGGGCCAGCCTGGATTATGTACTTGCGTTTCTGGACTCGATCTTGAACTCACAACTTTCTGGCCCAGAAGTGAGCGTGCGGTTCATTGAGTGACAGGTGACAACTTTTTCTTTATTCATTCACCGGTGGCTAAAAAAGCCAACGTTTGTTCCATCATTGACCTACAGAAAGTGGTGATGAGCCACATTCTCCAATACAACTGAGTGCCTTGCTAGGGCCATTTTCAGAGGGCATTTAAGAGTCAACCACATTGCTGTGGGTCTGGAGTCACACGTGGGCCAGATCAGGTAAGAATGGCAGGTTTCCTTCCCTAAAGGGCATTAGTGAACCTGATACGTTTTTATGACAATCCAATAGTTTCATAGTCACCATTACTGAAATTAGCTTTTCATTCCAGATTTGTTTAATTTATTGAATTTAAAATTCCCCAACAGTCGTGGTGGAATTTGAACTCATGTCTCTGTGATCATTAATCTAAACCTCTAGATTAATAGTCCAGTGACATAACCATTGTGCCACTATTAAATTGAATAGGTTTCCACCAATTCCCGCTGTCTCTCTTTCTTTTGTTGTGTTTCTCTTTAGTGAACTTTGTACCTCTGAATTAGCTTTCTGTACTTGAATTTCACTTGGAATTCGCCAAGGCACCTACCAAACCCACAACCACTACCATCTAGAAGGAAAAGAGCAGCAGATAGATGGGAACACCACCACCTGGAAGTTCCCCTCCAAGCCCCTTACCATCCTGATTGGAAAATATATCGCCGTTCCTTCAATGTCGCTGGGTCAAAATCCTGGAACTCCCTCCCTAACAGCACTGTGGGTGTACCTACACCATATGGACTGCAGCAGCTCAAGAAGGCAGCTCACCACCACCTTCTCAAGGGGCAATTAGGGATGGGTGATAAATGCTGGTCTAGCCAGCGAAGCCCACATCCCATGAATGAATAATAAAGAAAAGAATTTGCATCCTTTTACTTTCTATCTCTTTCATCACCCAGGAAGTTCTGGATTTGTTTGTGTGACCTTTCAACATCATGGGCATGTACCTCAGCTGGACCCAAACCATCTCCTCTTTTAAAGACAGTCCATGGGTCTGTTACAGTTTTGCCTGTAAATCTTTGATTCCAAACTGGAATATTGTGTCCAGTTTTTGGCACTACACCACAGGAAGGTGAAAGAGTGCAGAAAAGATTGATGAGAATTGTTCCAGGGATGAGGAACTTCAGTTTAAATAGATTGGAGCAGCTGGGGCTGTTCTCCTTGGAGAAGAGAAGGTTGTGAGGAGATTTGATCGAGGTGTTCAAAATCATGAGGGGTCTGGACAGAGTAGATGGGCAGCAACCATTCCCATTGGTTGACAGGCACCGATATAAGGTGAATGGCAAAAAATGCAAAGGCAACACGAGGACAAACCTCTCAGCGAGTGGTTCGGGTCTGGACTGCACAGCCTGACAGTGAGGTGGAGGCAGATTCAATCATGGCTTTCAAAAGAGAATTAGATAAACACCAAAAGAGAGGAAATTTGTGGGTCTATGGCAAAAGCAGAGGAGTGGGACTGGCTGCATTGGTCCTGCGAGCAGGATCTTCCCAGGCCTGTGGGATCAGCTTCAAAGTGAGACTGGGAGGAATTCGAGAGAAAGATACCCTGCAGGACCCAACACAATCCCACCTTTGGGCAATCTTCATGGAGCTGGGTCAACACCAGCAACAGCATCCTGCCCAGAAACAGCTATCTTCCTGGCAACAGGGACTCGCCTGGCAACACCCCCGGCAGCAGCTACCCACAGGCAACACCCACGGCAACAGCTACCCACCGGCAACACCACCGGCAGCAGCTACCCACCGGCAACACCACCGGCAACAGCTACCCACTGGCAACACCACCGGCAACAGCTACCCACCGGCAACACCCCCGGCAACAGCCAACCACCCAGCAACACCCCCGGCAACAGCTACCAACCAGCAACACCCCCGGCAACAGCCAACCACCCAACAACACCCCTGACAACAGCCAACCACCCGGCAACACACCCGGTAATAGCCAACCACCCGGCAACACCCCCAGCAGCAGCTACCCACCCAGCAACACCCCCGGCAACAGCTACCCACCGGCAACACCCCCGGCAGCAGCTACCCACCAGCAACACCCCCGGTAACAGCCAATCACCCGGCAACACCTCCAGCAGCAGCTACCCACCAGCAACACCCCCGGCAACAGCCAACCGCCCGGCAACACCCCCAGCAGCAGCGACCCACCAGCAACACCCCCAGCAGCAGCGACCCACCAGCAACACCCCCGGAAACAGCTACCCACCGGCAACACCCCCGGAAACAGCTACCCACCAGCAACACCCCCGGAAACAGCTACCCACCGGCAACACCCCCGGAAACAGCTACCCACCAGCAACACCCCCGGAAACAGCTACCGCCCGGCAACACCCCCAGCAGCAGCTACCCACCAGCAACACCCCCAGCAGCAGCTACCCACCAGCAACACCCCCGGAAACAGCTACCCACCGGCAACACCCCCGGAAACAGCTACCCACCGGCAACACCCCCGGCAACAGCCAACCACCCGGCAGCAGCTACCCACCGGCAACACCCCCGGCAACAGCCAACCACCCGGCAACTCACCCGGCAGCAGATACCAACCAGCAACACCCCCGGCAACAGCCAACCACCCGGCAGCAGCTACCCACCGGCAACACCCCCGGCAACAGCCAACCACCCGGCAACCACCCGGCAGCAGCTACCAACCAGCAACACCCCCGGCAACAGCCAACCACCCGGCAACACCTCCGGCAGAGGCTGCCCTCCCAGCAGAGGCTGTCCGACTGTCAATTTTGATTTATGGGGTACAACTTCTTTGCAATAAATCCCCAATCGTGAATTATGTAACAAATCATCGGTTCACACTAAACTTAACCGTCAGGTAAGACTGAACACTTCAGATGGTAAATTCCAAAGACCTGTTGACAATTAAAAGGTAGAAAGTGTCATGAAAAGCCAATACTGCCACGAATTACTTACGGGCATATTGAACTTTTTAAGTGTTTTTAAAGAAATACCAGCAAGGACACTGAGCAAAAGATGGCTGATAATGTAAAGCGACCACTTTTTGGAAAATTCCTATGAGGATTACAGTGACAGACCTGCCCTGAGAGAACATGGAATGTGGCACCTGAAAAGGTCTCATGGCCTTCTTCAAGCAGAGAAACTTGAAAGGGAGATAGGAAAGATGCAAAAGACTGAACTTTAATCTCCTAGGGTTGCGGAGACGAAAGACTGGTTTGCATGTCTCAGCAGACATCCAAAAATCCATCTCCTGTTGATTTATATCTCGGAATGTGTAACTAGCTCTGTCGTGAATGCAGGATGACTATTTCCTTTCCTGCAATACACAGGAAACATTGTAGGCAAAGTTTCTCCCTCTCAGTCTCTCTCTCTCTCTCTCTCTGTTGCTTGAGGCAAGGCTCAGCAGAAGCCACAATCCAAAAGGAAACAGGACAGCCTCTTCAGTTACCCTGCAGAACCAAGTGTTCTCAAATCAACTGTGAAACTACCAAAGTCAGCTCTACTGGAATTACTGAACTTAACAGCCGCAGCATACCGCCATCTATGCCTCATGGACAAGCCAAAGGCTGATTCGTATATTTTTAAATTTTTATTTGGATTTTTAACTTATAATTTCTAACCTTTGTGTATGTATGTTGTGTTTTTATTATTTTTCTCGGGTTTTGGTAACTAAAAAACTCACTCTTCCTTTGACTCAAGAAAGCCTGGTTAAATTGGTTCCTTCCAAAAAATAAATACATATGGACTGGGAAAAGGTATCCATGGGGGAAGAGATCCCTTTTAAATGAACCTTGTTGCGACCAACCGAGGGAGTTGAATAAAGACGGGGAGCCAACTCGTTCCTCCTCACTTGGGAAAATAATAAAATTGGGGTCCGGTTCGGGAATTTAACATACTTGGGGGGCCTCGCCTGGGGATAGGTCATAACAAAAGGTAACAAGTTAAAAAGATAGAAGACAAGGTTTCAATTAACAGTAAAAGGGAAAAGCTTAACTTAACAACTGCACAGACTTCTCACTGCTTCCTTGGGTGATCAGGCAGAAGGCGTGGAGTGAGGATCCCCCTCTGGTCACTCATTACGTGGATAACAAGCTAACAAAATGGTTTCCCAAAACTTTCATACCCTCAGTTCACATTCCTAATCTTAACTTAGCCTAACTGTCGAACAATAATTGGTTAACTTAATCGTCTGCTGATTTATAATTGGCTCCTGACACTTGTGAGCATCTTCCCATACAGTAACACAATGGCTACTCAAACTGTTTTATACTTGAATAATGCTTCATTCTTCATCCATCTTCATGTAACTTCCCAAGGTCACAAAGGCTTTGGCTTATCTTTCCAGACTGGTTTGAAAAACACATTTCACAATGTACTCTCATAAGATTCAATTAGTATACTTAAAATCAAGTGTTCATTATGAAAGGTAAAACATTATATACTTTCTGTTACAGGTTATATTTCCTACCTTTACCATTACATCTATTGATTAATTACTTGTTCTTCAACTGTCTCACAATCAAGGCTCACTACTTGTCCAATCATCCCTGGCTGGTTTCCAATCATGCAGTTAACTAGTTAGTTTTTAAAATGTCTCCTGGATTAGTTCAAAATGGTTTATGACCATGTTAGTTTACTGTATTAAATAATGTATTGGATCAGACATCAAGATACTGAAGTCACACTAAAATTATTGATTTTAAAGCTATCAACAGTCCAGCAGAGGCTACCCCACCCTCCAGCAGAGGCTACCCCACCCCTTCCCCTGGCTGAAGCTACCCCACAGCCCCCCACTCCCCCTGCAGAGGCTACTCCACCGCCCCCCCGGCAGAGGCTACTCCACCACTCCCGGCAGAGGCTACCACACCTGCCCCGGCAGAGACTACTCCACCCCCCCCGGCAGAGGCTACTCCACCCCCACCCCGGCAGAGGCTACTCCACCCCCACCCCGGCAGAGGCTACTCCACCCCCCCCCCCGGCAGAGGCTACTCCACCCACCCCGGCAGAGGCTACCCCACCCCCACAGCAGAGGCTACCCCACCACCACCCCCGGCAGAGGCTACCCCACCGCCCCACCCCCCCCTCTGCTGCCCCACCCCCGGCAGTGGTAGGTATGCGATCTGCATAATTAATGACCATTCTCAGGCTGTTTGGATGTACCACTGGCACCTTCCCAGTGGCAGGTGGGCCCTACACTGAAGCAGGGGCCTGGGGTGGGCGGGTGCCTCCTGTTCTCACCATCCCTCCCACCAGAGTTACAGCCATCAAAGGGCCACAGCTGCTGCAGGGGAGTTACCTGTCAATCAGGGCAGCCTAGGGACAGCTCCGGCCAGGCTTTATTCCATTAAAGTCAATACCTCTTGAGTGAGTGTCTCAAGATAAAGGCTCCCTCCTTATCGCCTTCCAACAGTGGCAGCACCTGTCCTTCCAAAGCTGCCTGCCCTCTGGGTCTGCCCGCTATCATTTATTGGATGAAGGACTGGAGGTCTATTAATCCACCAACTCTGGGCTGATGTCTCAGGCAGGCAACCTGACAGTTTGAGAGAGATTGTAACCCAGAAAAAGCTCCCGATACACTCAGAAGACTCTGCCCACAGAGAGATGGCACAAATGTGATGGGCCGAATGGCCTCCTTCTGTGCTGAAATTATTCGATGGTTCTAATTACCGTTTGTGTCCCATAACTTATGGTTTTATTCTCTCAGTCCTTTGGTAGTGCAGAACTTGAGTTTTGCTGAAAGGAGGCATTTTGTTGAAGTTTTTCATCTTGCACTCATCAGGACAATCACAAGAATGCCAAAACAAAAATAAAAATAGCTGGAAAAACTCAGCAGGTCTGGCAGCATCTGTGGAGAGGAACACAGTTAACGTTTCGAGTCCTCGTGAGAATTCAACAGATCTAAGTTAAAATAGAAAAGAGGTGAAATATAAACTGGTTTAAGAGGGGAGTGGGATAGGTAGAGCTGGTTAGAGGGCCAGTGATAGGTGGAGATAACCAAAAGATGTCACAGACAAAAGGACAAAGAGGTGTTGAAGGTGGTGACAGTATCTAAAGGAATGTGCTAATTAAGGGTAGAAAGCAGGACAAGCAAGGTACAGATAGCCCTAGTGGGGGTGGGGTGGGGGGAAGGGATCGAAATAGGCTAAAAGGTAGAGATAAAACAATGGGTGAAAATACATTTAAAAATAATGGTAATAGGTGGGAAAAAAAAATCCATATAAATTATTGGAAAAAAAAGGGGGGGATCGGAAAGGAGGTGGGGATGGAGGAGAGAGTTCATGATCTAAAATTGTTGAACTCAATATTCAGTCTGGAAGGCTGTAAAGTTCCTAGTCGGAAGATGAGGTGCTCTTCCTCCAGTTTGTGTTGAGCTTCACTGAAACAATGCAGCAGGCCAAGGACGGACATGTGGGCATGAGAGCAGGGTGGAGTGTTGAAATGGCAAGCGACAGGGAGGTCTGGGTCATGCTTGTGGATAGACCGAAGGTGTTCTGCAAAGTGGTCACCCAGTCCGCGTTTGGTCAAGAATACTGATGTCAGGGGAAGCAACCACTTTATACTGTATGAGAAGAGAATGCTGATTGGCCAGGCAAAAAGCTTCCACAAAATGTTTTATTTTCTATGTTTTATCTGAGATGATGCAGATTGTTTTAAAATGTCTCCTCTGTAATTTCTGCAAACACTGGTCATGGGTTTAATTTTAAACATTTTCCTCTCTGGCTTTTTCCTCTGCTCTGTTACCACTGGACAGGCTCAGCACATGCTGGATTGTTTTCACTGCACTCTGAAATGGTCACTGCTCACCCATGCATCTTGAGCCATAGTTGTCTTCACGCCCAAGCCTAATCCTGGCTTCTAACTGACATTCTATGTACATCTTCCAGCACAGGTCATAAGGGAGAGATCAGAATGAAGGTGGTAGATGCCACTGTCAGCCCAGGACTACTGAGGCCAGTTGTGCCTTGGCTGCCTGAAGACCCTCAAAGCTCACAGCTCAATGTGAGTCAGAATGCTGGGCAGCACACTTAAACACAGCTGTCAGGGAGGTGGGTTGTGAGATTGGCTTTCATTAAAGATTCACACAATCCAGAATTCATTCACGACTACAGAGCAATTATTTTATTCGGCATTGGCCTCCATGACTTCATGACAAAATTTTTCTGCAAGTGCCGTGCTGTGTTTGATTCTTGGTTGGTGCCTTTTCCTATTATTTTACAATTGATTGGTTTTTGTTTTGTTTTCATCTGTTGTATGGGGTAAGTTGATTAACTAAATCGGAGACCACGCTGTGCTGTGTCAAAAGTTAATGAAGGCTGTGTAAGGTACCTGTGTTATGTTTCTGATAACAGCTTCATTTATACCATTCAGAATACTGCTACTCAGCACATTACCTTATCTGTTAAACAACTACCTCAGACCAAAGACTTGACATCAAATCAATTTCAGATCAAACATTAATGGAGCCGTTTATTAATTTCTTTCCCACTCCAAGCTGCTTAGTATCTCTAAGAATGAAGGAATGAATAGATTTATTACAGTCAATGGTATATTTTTCTTAAATACCCATCTTCATGAACATAGATTCCATAGGCAGCATTTTCCTGTTGGCGAATGGGCTGGGGGGGCTGGCTGCATGTGTGGGTGTGTGGGGTGGGGTGGGGAGGGTGGTGTGTGTGGGGGGAGGCGGGGGGGGTTGTGTGTGTGTGTGGGGGGAGGCGGGGGGGGTGTGTGTGTGGGGTGGGGGGGGCTGGTGTGTGGAGTGGGGTGGAGGGGGATGTGTGGGGTGGGGGGGGGTGGGGGTGGTGTGTGTGTGGGGGCGGGTGTGGGGTGGGGGGGGTGGGGGTGGTGTGTGTGTGGGGGGGGTGTGTGGGGTGGGGGGGTGGGGGTGGTGTGTGTGTGGGGGGGGTGTGTGGGGTGGGGGGGTGGGGGTGGTGTGTGTGTGGGGGGGGTGTGTGGGGTGGGGGGGTGGGGGTGGTGTGTGTGTGGGGGGGCGGTGTGTGTGGGGTGGTGGGGGTTGGTGTGTGGGGGGGTGGTGTGTGTGTGTGGGGTGGTGGGGGTTGGTGTGTGGGGGGGTGGTGTGTGTGTGTGGGGGGGTGTGTGTGTGGGGTGGGGGGGGCTGGTGTGTGGAGTGGGGTGGAGGGGGGTGTGTGGGGTGGGGGGGGGTGGGGGTGGTGTGTGTGTGGGGGGGGTGTGTGGGGTGGGGGGGTGGGGGTGGTGTGTGTGTGGGGGGGGTGTGTGGGGTGGGGGGGGTGGGGGTGGTGTGTGTGTGGGGGGGGTGTGTGGGGTGGGGGGGTGGGGGTGGTGTGTGTGTGGGGGGGCGGTGTGTGTGGGGTGGTGGGGGTTGGTGTGTGGGGGGGTGGTGTGTGTGTGTGGGGTGGTGGGGGTTGGTGTGTGGGGGGGTGGTGTGTGTGTGTGGGGTGGTGGGGGTTGGTGTGTGGGGGGGTGGTGTGTGTGTGTGGGGGGGTGTGTGTGTGGGGTGGGGGGGGCTGGTGTGTGGAGTGGGGTGGAGGGGGATGTGTGGGGTGGGGGGGGTGGGGGTGGTGTGTGTGTGGGGGCGGGTGTGGGGTGGGGGGGGTGGGGGTGGTGTGTGTGTGGGGGGGCGGTGTGTGTGGGGTGGTGGGGGTTGGTGTGTGGGGGGGTGGTGTGTGTGTGTGGGGGGGTGTGTGTGTGGGGTGGTGGGGGTTGGTGTGTGGGGGGGTGGTGTGTGTGTGTGGGGGGGTGTGTGTGTGGGGTGGGGTGTGGAGGGTGGTGTGTGTGTGGGGGGGTGTGTGTGTGGGGTGGTGGGGGTTGGTGGGTGGGGGGGTGGTGTGTGTGTGTGGGGGGGTGTGTGTGTGGGGTGGGGGGGTGGGGGTGGTGTGTGTGTGGGGGGGCGGTGTGTGTGGGGTGGTGGGGGTTGGTGTGTGGGGGGGTGGTGTGTGTGTGTGGGGGGGTGTGTGTGTGGGGTGGGGGGGGTGTGTGTGTGGGGTGGGGGGGGCTGGTGTGTGGAGTGGGGTGGAGGGGGGTGTGTGGGGTGGGGGGGTGGGGGTGGTGTGTGTGTGGGGGCGGGTGTGGGGTGGGGGGGGTGGGGGTGGTGTGTGTGTGGGGGGGGTGTGTGGGGTGGGGGGGTGGGGGTGGTGTGTGTGTGTGGGGGGGGTGTGTGTGTGGGGTGGGGGGTGGTGTGGTCCCACTCACCAACGCGTTAAATGCCTCACGGTGATGTCGGGTGTGCTTCCTGACATTACCACGCGCCATTCTGATCCTCAGTTCGGTGGGATCGCAGCCGAGTTGGCTACACGTCTGCCGAACTGTCAAAGGCCTGTTAAAGACTAATTAAAGTAATTAACGGGCTGCCCGTCCAACCTTAAGGTTGGTGAGCGAGTGAAGAACGCAGGTGGCCTTCACATTTATCATGGAACCTCATCCACGGGTGGGATGAGCCTCCATGAAGGGTTTATAAATTAAATAAAAAATTTTGAAAACATTCCCTGACATGTCCCAGCTCATGTGACACTGTCACATGAGGGGATATGTTTCAAAAGTTTTTTTTTCCCTTTATTTAAATTTTAAAACCTTAAACTGATCTCCCTGAGGAACGTCCGGGCAGAGCACCCACTCAGAGAATTCCTGCCCCCCTCTGCCCACACAGGAAGCCCTCAGCGCTTACGGGTGTGCGTCACGATGGGATGGCTTTAATTGGCCCGCCCACTTAAAATGGCGGCGCATCCCTGATCGGGGGTGCCTATCGGGTTCATGGCCGCCTGCCCCGACAAAAAACCCCCCAACGAGGGGAAATTTCTGCCCCACCAGTGCTGGTCATTCAGAGGGAGAAATCTAGTCAATTATTTTGTCTGATTCGAGTGTCAGGAATACTTATTCTGGCATTTATGCTAAACCTTTTATAAATCACTGGGTTTGGCCTCAGCTGGAGTATTGTGTTTAATTCTGGGCATCACAGTTTAGGAAGGATGTGAAGGCTTTGGAGAAGATGCAGAGGAAATTTATTAGAATGGTTCCAAGGGTGAAAGACTTCAATTATGTGGAGAGACTGGAGAAGCTGGGATTGTTCTCCTTAGAGTTGAGGTTAAGTGGAGATTTAATAGAGCTGTTCTAAATTATGAGGGGTTTGATAGTTTTTTTTATTAATTCGTGAGATGTAGCATGACTGGCTGGGTCAGCATTTGTTGCCCATTCCTAGTTGCCCTTGAGAAAGTGGTGGTGAGCTGCCTTCTTGAGCCGCTGCAGTCCATGTGGTGTAGGTACACCAACAGTGCTATTAGGGAGGGAGTTCCAGGATTTTGACCCAGTGACAGTGAAGGAACGGCCGATATATTTCCAAGTCAGGATGGTGAGTGACTCAGAGGGGAACTTCCAGGTGATTTACTCATGTGTCTTCTAGATGGTAGTGGTCGTGGGTTTGGAAGGTGCTGTTGAAGGAGGCTTGGTGAGTTGCTGCAGTGCATCTTGTAAACTGCTGCCACTGTGCGTTGGTGGTAGAGAGAGTAGCTGTTTGCGGTGGTGGATAGGGTGTTGATTTAGCAGCTGCTTTGTCCTGGTTGGTGTCAAGCTTCTTGTGTGTTGGTGGTGCTGCACTCATCCAGGCAGAGTGAAAAAGGAGTAACTGTTTCCACTGGAAGGAGAGTTGGTGACCAGAGGACACAAATTTAAAATAATTGGCAAAAGTGCCAGAGGAAAGATGTAGATAATATTTCCCAGGAACGAGTTGTTGTGATCTGGAAGGTGCTGCCTGAAAAGGCAATGAGAGCAGATTCAATAGGAACTTGCAAAAGGGAATTGAATAAATACTTGAAAAGGAGAAACTTTCGGGGCTATGGGGAAAAGCAGGATTAATTGGACAGCTCTTTCAAAGAGCTGGCACAGGCACAATGAGCTGAATGGCCTCCTTTTGTGCTGTGAGATTCTGTGATTTCCTATTTTTTTGTGTATGTGATGAATATAAATTGCCAGTGCATGGATAAGTTGCACCTTCAATTCTACCAGACTCACTGCTGTGCTTTTAGCTTCCCCATTCATTGTTAAAATAGATTGGTAGGATATGCAAATTCAGAGTTGTGTCAACACCACCCACTCATGTTTCTGCCTAAAATTTCAGATGTGGGTATCCTCACAAAGACAATTCAGCTCTGACTTACCAGCTGCAAACCACTGACAGCAGTGATGTGCAACCTCTGTGTCAGTGTATCCGTGTGTGTGTGTGTGTGTGTGTGTGTGTGTCTGTGTCTCTGTGTGTGTCCATGTGTGTGCCTCTGCGTGTGCCTCTGTGTGAGTCTCTGTATGTGTCTGTTTGTGCGTATGTATCTGTGTATCTCTGTATGTGTGTGTCTGTGATTCTGAGTGTGATTCAATCATTTTTAATCCCATTGATGTGATAGGAACTGTATCATAAATCTTAGCACCAAAAGTTAGTATTTAAAAGAAGCATTCTTGTCATTGCAGAGAAGTAACAAGTGATCAAGCCTTATAAAGACCTTAAGATAAAAGCCAAATACTGCGGATGCTGGAAATCTGAAATAAAAACAGAAAATACCAGAAAAACTCAGCAGGTCTGACAGCTTCTGTGGAGAGAGAAACAGAATTAGCGTTTCTAGTTGGTATGACCCTTCTTCAGAGCTCTGAGCTCTGGTAGCTCTGAAGAAGAGTCATACGGACTTGAAACATTAACTCTGTTTCTCTCTCCACCAGATGCTGCCAGACCTGCTGAGTTTTTCCAGCATTTTCTGTTCTTGTGTCTTATAAAGACCTTCCTGTGTTCTCTGGCAGTCTATTGATGGCTCAGTAGTTAAGATGCTTTCTGCTACCCCGATGGCAAGGGTGCAACAGAGTTTCTTGGCAGCCTGGTATCTGATGCTTCTCCCCTGGAGGAGGATGTGCAGGGGGCGGACAATGTGTCTACAACTCGGATTTTATAGTTAGCAGCAATGGAACGGTCCTTATCATTCATTTCATTACAGCTGTCCACAAAATTTTCCTGGGCTTTTGAGCGATAGCTTATGATTGTTCGAGAGCTATTTCAGCATGGCACTCTCTGCAGGGCATTTATGACGTATGAACAGAGTAACCAACAGTGTTTCTTCAACCAATCAGATTGTAGAATCCTCACTGAGACATGCAGAATCCAAACCATGTTTAGAATTATTATATTTAATTCAATATAAACTCATATACAGAAAGTAAAATAAAGAGAGGAAAGAAAGATGGGATTAAGAGAGTAAGAGACAGATTTTTTAAACTCTCCAACAATAAATTCTTAAAGATTATGACACGTAAATAGACCTTGACTGCCCTTCCAGAGCATTTCCATCCACTGTATCAATTTGTGACTCCCACACTGCAGGTTGAGGCTCTTGGAACTAAGTTTTAATTCAGAATGAAGTTCAACTGGTTGTGCTGAGTTTGGATTGACACTCCACACTTGTGAAATGTAATTTTCAGGGCCTGAGAGGTTGTTTGTCAGTAATTAAGATTTATTGCACTGTTAAAAGTTTGCTTATACCTGAATGCACCAATGTTAATGGTTTCAGACATGTTTAGTGGGTAAGTACAGAAATTTCAAGTCCTTTGATGGATATCAGTGCCAAGCCTCTTGATGAAGTGAAGTGCAGCTTGTGAAGGTGCATGACAAAATGACCAACTTCCGGATTTTCATGTTTAACTGCACATGTATCGATGCTGGAAGTTGCTGTCTGATTTACTCCATAATAATGCTGAGCACTGATAGACTCGCTGTTATTCCTATCGCAAAATCAGATCCTGTGTTTTCAAACACTGCAGTGTATCCAAGATTTTAATGGGGGAAATGGGCGCTCCTGGTGACCTTATGATGATGGAGCTTTGATCCATCTTTGGAATCTTCCAATGTCCAGGGGCTAAATTTTCCCGCCGTTGGGAGGGGGCTTGTGCAGGGCTGGGCGGGAGTGAGTGTGAACCTGATTGCACCCCCCCCCCTCCAAATTGGGACCGTGCCACCTTTTTACATGGGCAGGCCAATTAAGGCCCACCCAGTGTGATGCACACCCGGAAGCACTGAGCGCTCCCTGTGCCGGTGAGGGGGATTGTGATGATGGGATTCCCTGAGTCGGGACCTGCGTTCTTACATGCACGCACGTGAAATAGCACAGAAATTTCCCCGGGGCATGGAGGTGCCTCAGGGAGATTAGTTTAGGGGTTGAAAAATGTAATAAAGGTGATAAAAAATGTTAGGGACATGTCCCTTCAAGTGAAACTGTCACACGAGCTGATAATGTCCATTAATTTTTTTCAAAAAATCTTATTTAATTTATAAACCCTTCATGAAGCCTCATCCCGGCCGTGGATGAGGTTCCATGAAAAATACGAAGGCCGTCTGGGCTCTTCGTCTGCCCCCTCGCCAACCTTAAGGCTGGACTGGCAGCTTTCTTAACAGCTTTAATGACTTTGTTAATGGCTTTACTAGGCCTTTGACAGTTCGGTGGGTGTGCAGCTGACGTGGCTGTGCACCCCCAAACTGACAATCTAAATGACGGGCGGTGACACCGGTACACCTGCCCCATGTCAGCGGGCGTCATTTTACACATCGGTGAGTAGGCCCCAACCTCGCTCGCCGACAGGAATATTCTTCCCCAGGAGAATCTGAACTGAAACTCAAGCAGACAAATTATTCCCTGTATGTCATCCTTACCTATCCATCTCTGCCAAAGTTTAGCCACGGGCTTCACAAACTAATAGACAATCTGAAACTATTAACTCATTTGTTATTAGTTAATATATTTTAGTTACTTGATTACCCTGTTATGTAAGCAATAAGATACAAAACCTTAAAAGAAAAGACAGGCTTGTATTACTATTAGCATCTTTCACAGCCTGAAGCCATCCGCAGTGTCTTACAGCCTGTTGTTTTTTTTTAAAGATGATGTCACTGTTGTAATCTAGGTAAATCTGCAGCCAATTTGTGCACAGCAAGCTCCCACAAACAATTACGCAATAATGGCGAGGTCACCTGTGTTTTAGTAGCATTGGTTGAGGGATAAATGTTGGGCAGAGCATTAGCAGAACGCCTCTGCTCTTCCCTGAATAGTCTCATGAAATCTTTCACATCTACTGAAGATGGTGAATGCAGTTCTAATGTCACTGGACTAGTAATCCAGAGGCCCAGGCTAAGGCTCTGGGGATATGTGTTCAAATCCCACCAAGGTACCTGGTGGAACTTAAATTCAATTAATAAACCTGGAATATAAAGCTTGTTTCAGTAATGGTGACTCATTGATCATTGTAAAAAAAAACCCACCTGGTTCGCTAATCTCCTTTAGGGAAGGAAAACTGCCATCCTTACCTGGTCTGGCCTACATGTGACACCAGACCCACAATATTGTTTCAATGGAAAGAAACTGATCATGAAGCTCATGTATAGCCAAAACTGTGACAATGTTGTGGCTTTGGAAAGGGCACAGAAAAGATTTAAGAGAATGGTTCCAGGGATGAAGGACTTCAGTTACAAGGATAGATTAGAGGAGCTGGGGCTGTTCTCCTTAGAGAAGAAAAGGTTGAGAAGAGATTTGCCAGAAGTATTCTAAATCATGAAGGGTAAGGGCAGTGGAGAGGGAGAAATTGTTCCCGATAGCAGAATGGGCAGGAATCCAGACACACAAATTTAAAATAATTGCAAAAGAACCAAGGGTGACATGAGGAAAAGCTTTTCTACACGGAGAGTGGTTAGGATCTGGAATGCACTGCCCGCGAGTGTGATGGAAGCAGATTTAATCAAGGTCTTTAAAATAGAATTGGATAAGCACCTGACAGGAGAGAAATGTGCAGGGCTAAATGGGAAAGGACAGGAAGTGAAATTAGCTGAGTTGCTCTTGCAGAGAACTGGCACAAACTCAACAGCCTGAATGGCCACTTTCTGCACTCTAACTATTTATGATTCTATGAATATTTTGGAAGTTGCTCTCACATCCCAACTGAACAACCTGAACAAAGAAGTAGATGAAAAAAGCAGTCCATTAAAAAATATTCTTATTAAAAATAGGGAGGAAAGCTAGAGAGTACATCAGTTAGAAAAAGAGTGGAATGAAAGTTAAAATTAAAAAAGGGAACAGAGAGAATATTTCAAGTTTATAGCCAATATTAAAGTGATAAAGCCATTCCTAGCAATTCCCTAGTAAAGTTCTATTCTTGTCAGAGACTCACGGAACTGACAGGGCTTTGGTGCAAGGGTTAAACTTAATAAATTAACCAGTAGACAACATCATTTCAGTAAAAAAAAACACAGCAGTGTGATTGTTACACTGTAAAAAGAGCAGTATTCTATGTGGTGGGACTGTCATTCCATTTGATATAGTATTTATGACGACAGTTTTATACAATGCAATTTGGATATCAAAGTGATGAAAATATGCTGACTGGCAGAATCTCCCATTAAACTATCCACAGAAAGTTTGGCTTGAGCATCTGTTCGTATCATAAAACTACGCATATGTGATGTTAAGGCAATCCGTCACATGAACACAGCTTTGTGCTTGTAAATTAGACAGTAAAATATCTCATCTGTTCATGTGCACTTTGTAAAATAAGTTGTAAATTTTAAAACCAATGTTGCCCTTGAATGTGGACAGATGTTTCTCAGACAATGTTTTGTAGACTATTTAAAACAAGTAGTGATCTCAATTTGAAATATTAAAGAGCGATGTAAAATCAGTTTTCATATGTTATTATTAAGCAAGTGGACACCAGGGTAAATTGATTCACATTTTATAACTCCATCTAGCAGCTTAATTCTCAACCTTTGTAGGAATTTATACTTCAGAATAACAGTTTTAAAACATTTTTTTTCAAATTCTAGTCATCAGCAAACAAATTACAATATTAGCCATGGTTCAGTGAGTGGCACTCTTGCCTCTGAATCAGAATGCTGTGGGTTCAAGTCCCACTCCAGAGACTTGAGCACCTAATCTAGACAGACAATCCCTGATGCAGTACTGAGAGAGTGCTACGCTGTCTGAAATGTTGCCTTTAGAAGAGGAATTAGACCAAGGCCTAGTGTGCTCTCTCTTGTAGACATGTGGTACTACTGAAGAAGAGCCAGGAAATGTTCATATTGTTGTCTGTGGGATCTTGCTGGGATAAAATTGGCTGCTGTGTTTCCTATATTACAACTCTGGCTACACTTTAAATATACTTCTTTGGCTGTAAAATGCTTTGAGATGTTCTGAGGTCACGAAGTGTAAGTTCCCTATTATTAACAATTTTTGCCTGAAGGATTTAAGCAGGAATGCATTAGCCTGATTATACACCAGTGACATTAAAAATAGAATTCCTACTGAAATCTAATTACTGCATATTGACTATGCAGTGAAGCAGCATTATTTTGAATACTGGGCTAGTGAAAGTAAGATACTTACACTTTGAAAACACTTAGAATGCAATTGAAAGAGCACTTTATTTTAAACCAATTGTTTCTTTGTTAAACAATTGAACATATCAGTAGAATAAACATGATACATTAGAATAAGGCATTAAATACTTGCATTAAATAGGTCAATATAAATTTAATACTTATACAGTAATGTAATTGGTAGAGCTAATCATTGTTCATAACCTGCACAGGTTATATGGATTCAGTGTCAGTGGAAGGGGCTTGTATAGTTAATCTGCCAATGCAGATACCAAGACACAAAGACCAGGAATCACAAACAGGTTTAAATCTGTTTCATTCCTCAAACAATCTCCATCATAAGAAAGAAGATGTGGGCCCAGGGAGTGTTGAGTAAGTGTCCAGTTGCAGCTCCTCTGATGGAAGGAGCTTAGCGCCAGGGCAGAAGAGGCACATGGGAATAGAGAAGACGGAGGTCCTGTACATCAAAGTTGAGAGGCTGAGCTAAGAGCTGAGATGTCTGGGTGAGGATCTAATCTGCAGGATACTAGCTGCAAGCTGTAGGGGAGAAACAATGTACAAGGAATTGGAGAGTGAACACAATGTGGTTAAATAGGAAGAGGAGTAGCTTCAAGAAGCAAGACTTAGTAGAGGGAGGAAAATGTTGTGAATTATGTTTTGAGGATTCCTTACATAATTTTGTTTTTAATTATTATTGAATAATTCTCCTTTTAGGGAGCCAAATGTTGGTAACCAGGTTTCTCCATAAAAGAAGCCACACAAGACTCACCCAAAGTCCTCAAAGCCCTCACTCTACAATTATTGTCTCTAGCTAGTGGGACACACAAGAGGCAATGAGATGGAGCGTAACCCAAACCAGCTGGAGAATGACCTAACTAGAATGGAGTGACACAACAGACATTTAGCACAAGTTTTTTCTTGTTGCAAGTGGCATATTTTTGTCATTGTATTTTTTGATGAATTCTGTGTACTGCCAGTGAAATTTGACTTCTTTGATTATTTAAAGACCATGAAAAATGTACAGCCCTAGTCACTGGTTTGTGTTTTAAGAACAATTGGATTTTATCTTTCAAAACAAATCTATATACTGTAAGTTTAAGATAACATTTATTTGCATATTAGTTGTGACAAAGAACAGTGATGTATGATTACAGTTTAGGAACAAAATGGCACACTGATGGTACAGTCCTGCTCAACTAGCAATGACTTTTCTGGAGTAAGTGGTGTAAAATATGTATAGAAAACACAATCAAATGTATTCAAGATCCCTTTTAATATCAGTTGCAATTCTGGTGGATTGGAATGGTTAACCTGCAGCTATTTCAGCAGAGGTACTACAGACATTTGCGGGGTTGTGAATAGCTCAAATCAGTGGTGCACAAACTACACTCAGAAAACCAGACTTCACAATTTTTTAAATGAATTATAGAATCTTACAACTCAGAAAGTGGCCATCAGGCCCATCATATCGCATGTAGGAGTTTGAAAGAGTTATCCAATAAATGGCTTACTATCACTAAGTAATCATGTGGCTTTTATTCTATATAAATCAAGATTTCATAAAATGTTGGAGAATTATTGATTTTCAGTTGGATTAGACCAAGGCACCAAAGTTAAATGTGTGTAAATGTGTGGGGGTTTGGGGAGATCCACAGTAAATAACTCATTGATTCTCTCCACCCCTCAACTGCTGTGTGTTCTCAGCGTTTCCTTTTTCTTCCAGAGTTATATGTACTTGATGAATGAAACATTTTTGATTTTCTTTAAAACACAAATAAATGAAAAATTCTAAATGACAACAAGAGGAAATAACCTTTCCTTTTTTTTAAAAAAAAGGCAAGGCTTACAAAATTTGAATTTAGAATTAATGAGAAATTTGGGGGATGATCTAATTGAGGTGAAATTCGTAAATGATTTGATAGGGTTTATATAGAGAAACTATTTCCTTTGATGGGGGAATCCAGGACACAATGGGACAGAACCTTCAAATTAGAGCTAGGTCCATATGGGTTTGAGATCAGGGAGCACGTTTTTACACAAAGAGCAATGGAAATCAGGAACTCTCTCTCTCTCTCTCTCATAAAAGGCTTAGGATGCTGGGGGTCAGCTGAACTCTTCAAGAATGCGAGGAGTTTTTTAATATCAGGGAAGGGTTTGAAGAGATGGGGATCAAAGGCAGTAATGGAGTTGAGGTAAAGATCAGCCATGGCCTATTTAAGTGGTGGAAGAGGCTTGAGGGATTGGATAGCCTCCTATTCCTGTCTTCCTAAAAACAGACCAGACAGTATAAACTAACAAGAATAACATCAACACCTGCTGGGAGTGGAGCAGATCATTGGATTGTGAATCATTTCAAAGTTTAGAAATTGATATAGTGACATGGTCTAGAGATATTCACTCAATCTGGATGAGAGGATGCGATGAGCTTTGCTCAGGACTACTCGTTTTGTCTTTCCTACTTTTCCTTACAGAAGACCAGAGGAGTGGGGTGTTGTGGTTATTTCACAGTCGAAAGTTTTAGAATATTAACCTATGTGAGGAATAAATTAAATATGTTTGAAGATTACAACATACAATACCATTAATCGATAATTATCGAGTCCTCTCCATCCAGTGGGAAAAGTTGGATGGAACTGTTGGGACCTGGGGATTTCAGGCGAAAGCGAAACGACCCATAAAGTTTGCCAGATCTTCCACTAGCCGCAAACCTCTGCCTCCTGTATAATTCACCTTTACAGATTGATATCATTAACAAAGTGGAGAGGAGTATTCCCCCCAGGGTCAAGAGTCCAAGTCCAGCGATGACACACCTGTCCAGGTGAGCACCTACCCGGGCGCTCTCCTTTTGAAGCCTCTCCATCTCCCGGGCTGAAACACTGTCTGGATTCACAGTCACGTCGCGGGGGATCAGGTAGGAGATGATGACCAGTGTGATCCCACTGAACAGGAAGAGCAGAGCGCTGATGAAGCCGTAATCCACTGATGTGTCCGAGCTGCCGGATGAGCTGTCATCATCAGGCTCTAGCGAGAGTTCCTGCAGCCCTTCGGGGATGGGTCTGATGTCACTGGAAGAGCCGTGGTGGGACTGGATGGTGTAGTTTTTGTCGGAGAGCGCGGGGCTTGCCCGTTGCAGGTTGACGTTTTCATCAACATGTGCGAAAGATGTCTCCAGTCGCTGATCGCAACACACCTTAATGTCTTTCCCGCCCACGCAGGGCCGCCCGTGTTTGAAGCTGTAACTCTCAAAGGGCGCTGTCCCTGGTGCTGAACTCGGCATCTGCGGGAAGGAGGCGTGTAATCCCCAGTCCAGTTCTTTCCATGCACAGGGTTGACTTTTCCCTTCGTCCAAGAAAACTAATTCCACAGAAGCCATTTGAAAAATGGGGGTTGGTTGTTGGGGGGCGGGGTGGGTGGGGGTGGCGGTGTGTGTGTGTGTGTGTGTGGAGGGGGGGGGGGGGGGTGGGTCTGTCCCTCCGGCGCCCCCCCCCCCCCCCCCAAGCAATGGGTGTCCTTTAAGGCATCTCTGATAGGAAGCAGCTGCCTGCACCGATACAGGGAGACTCACAGCCCTCCATCGGTTCGGGACGGGACTGACTGCAAAATTAACCCTCAGGCAGCACCGGCTTCCAGGGAGACCGTTAGCACCAGAATGTCTCCATGAAGCACAAAGTCAGAATCAATGCCTCCCCCATCTCTCTCTCTGCTCCTGTCGCTTGTCACTCGAACACAAGTAACCCTCTGGCTGTGGGGAAATAGCTGTTAGCGGCAGGGCTGGTGTTAAATTGAGAATTAACTGATTGGACACGTCTATCTGTTGATTTAAAAAAAAAAAGACAAGTTCATCAGAATAATCGGGTAATATCGAAAACTCACACAGATCCTTCACTTAAAGTGTGTGTCAATCCACGTTGCACTATCTGCACGTTTAAGTCTTCGCTAATTTAAAGCCTCCATCGCCACTAAGGACAAGAGGCAGCGGACGCTCTGGATTTAACAGGATTCGAACTTGTATCAAGATCGCAGCCGTGGTTGAAAAAAAAAAGAGAAACCTCATTCCCATGATCAGTCCGCTTTAAATCCTTTACAACCGCGGATAGAAACCATTAGCATGAAATCAAATTAGTTCTGGGCAGCAGATGGTGTTCTCCCTCTCACTCCTCTTAAACCGTGTGTTTGCAATGAGCTGGGTTTTAAACCTCGAAGCAAAGCAATTTAGATGTAGAAATACATCAGAAAATTAAGGGCTGAAACTTTTCCCATCCTGCCACACAGAGCAAAATGTTTTTTTTTAAATATATGGAATTGTTACCCAATCAAAGGCGATAAAGTTCAAACCAACGCCCAACCTGCCTCTGCCAAGAACTCTCCTGCCAGAAACAAACATCTTGTAGTTTACTGACACGCTGCCTGGATTTATTCAGCTCTCTCTCTCTCTTTCTCTCTTTCTCTCTCTGCCTCCGAAGAACAGGAAAGAGTGAAAACATCTTTGAAAATAATTAGCACCGATCTCGCAATCGCACCAGCGAAGAGAATGCAACCAGAGCCAGCAATGCTCTTCCCCTGACATACCTCCTCCAGCCTTTTGTGTGATATTTTGCTCCCGGCTTGCCGTCCTCAGTGTAATTGGGAGTGGAGCAGTAGCTGATCAGCAGCACCCTCCACGCTCTCGGCTGCTCCGCTAACATTCTGGACCTGATGATGTGTCAATCCTGGACTCGCAGCGGAAACTCGGGGCTCCTGATCTCCAGCAGGCCGAGCACTCTGGGAACTGGAGTCTCACCATTCCGCATACCAAAGCCCTCCCTTCCTGTCTGTGTAGCAAACTACACCTGGATTCACTGCTTCAAGCCAGAAGGAGCTTTCAAAACCAGCTTGGATCTCATATTAAACACGTGCACAACCATTACTTGATATAAAGAAAGATTTCGATGCAGGAAGAAGCCTCGCCATCCCATGTCGCTCTATCACAGAATGGTTACAGCCCAGAAGGAGGCCATTCGGCCCATTGTGTCCCTGCCGGCTCTCTGCAGGAGCAATTCACCTAGTCCCACTCCCTCGTCCTCCCCACCCCGCCCCATTGCTCTACACATTTTCTCTTCAAGTGTTTATGCAACTCCCTTTTCAACACCACAACGGAACTTGCCTTCACAATTTTCCAATGGTTGAGCCAGTGTTTTATAAACATGCAACATTGTTTATGCACTCTATTTATGCCCCTCTTTATACATCCCAGGGTCCTTTATGCCTTTTTTCGTCACTTTCCCAATCTGCCCTGCTACTTTCACTGATTTGCACACATAAACCTTCAAGTCTCCCTGCACCTGCACCCTGTTCAGAAATGTACCCTTCATGTTATATTGTCTCTCCTCATTCTTCCTACCAAAATCTATCATTTCACACTTCTCTGCATTAAATTTCATCTGCCACTTGCCCATCCATTCCACCAGCCTATGTCCTCTTGAATTTTTGCACTATTCCACTCACAGTTCACAATACTTTGAAGTGTAATAACATTTGCAAATCTTGAATTTGTGTTCTGCACACCCAGATCTAGGTCATTACTATATATCAGGAAAAGCAGTGACACTGACGCCAACCCCTGGAGAAGTTGTTCAACGCTAATCTGTTTCCTATCACTCAGCCAGCATTGTATCCATGTTGCTGTTTCACCTTTTATACAACCAATGAAGTACCTTTGAAATATAGTCACTGCTGTAATTCAGGAAACTTGGTGGCCAATTTATAAACAGTAAGATCCCACAACAAGCAATGTAATAAATGACTAGATAATCTGGTTTGGTGCTGGGGGACAGATATTGTCCAGGGTACCAGGGAGAACACACCTCCTATTTTTTTTAACACTGCCATGGAATCTTTTGCATCCACTATGAGAAGGCTTGGCTTAATGTCTCACCTGAAAGACAGCATCTCAGGCAGTGCAGCACTCCCTCAGTGCTGTCCGAGAACACCAGCCTAGATTTTGTGTTCAAGTCTCTGAGGTTAGTCAGGAATCCACAACTTTTGACTCAGAGACATTGAATATGAAATGACATGTTAACACGTATAAAATATACTTTTTTAAATTTAGTAGGAGTTTTATATGTATGGGTGTTCTTTGATCAAGCTTCTCTTATATTGAGTCTAATTTAGAAATAAAACAATAAAACCAGGAACTTTTTCACAACTATACATCATAAAGTAAAAGCCAAATACTTCAGATGCTGGAAACCTGAAATAAAAACAATAAATGTTGGGAAAATCTCAGCAGATCAGGCAGCATCTGTGGAGAGAGAAACAGTTAAATGTTCGAATCAAATATGATCCCTCTTCGGAGCTGAGGGAGAGTCAAACTAGACTCTCTCTTTCCATAGAATTGACCCTATTTGCTATCCCATTAATGAAATGTTTGCATTTCTATAGCACCTCAGGGAGTACTGTTGAACTGTAGTCACTTACAATGCAGGAATTACCCCCAATGTGGGCACAGCAAGATCTCACAAGGAGTAATCTGACCAAACAATCTGTTTGGTGTTCATTGAGAGATGAACACTGGCCAGATCTCCTTTACTCGTTCTTTGAAATAGCGCCATGAAATCAATGTTTTACATCCATCTGACAAGGCAGGAGCGGCCTCTGTTCGGCAGGACTCCCTCGGCAGTCCACTGGGCGCATTAACTTATGTTTTCATGCTGAAATCCTGCAGCAGGACTTGAACTTACAGCTTTACTGACTCAGAGGTGAGAGTGCTACCCTTGAGCCACAGATGATTCCAAGGATGGCTCTGGATGCGGTTTTCCTTGAGTAGTCAAGCTTTCATCCACATTGTGATGAAACTGATGTATCAAAAATTGCCTATGTTATCTGGCGGGGGAGGGGGGGGGGGTGGGGGGGAATCACTGCTCTCCCATCTCTGCTGGGGATTGATGATACAACCCTAACCATGATGGAGCCTTTAAAGAGGACAGGAGCACACCTTAAACGTTAAGGGGTTTCCTTCAATCAATACAGGCACTGCACTGTTAAAGCTGTGAGGCGGGATTGATGGGATCATTTGATCACATGATCTTTTACCATCTGTGCCTTGGGTTTTCATCATCTCATGCGTTGAATCAACTGCTGAAACGGGTTGATATCTGCTCCCTTTGACGTGGTCAGTTAAACTGGGAAGAAGCGCAATGTCCACCCCTTTGATAATGTCCTGTCAATATAGCACCTTTACCTTTCTCAGGGGGAGTTATAGTTACTAAAGCGATCCTTAGCATTTTGCCATCACAGTGCATTCACTTATTCTGGAATGCAAATGTACTATCCCCATTGTGCTGTTTTATATTCGACACATAACATGGAATTGCATTATTTCACTAGAGTACAGTGTGTAGTTTTCTAAGAGAATGCTAATGTGCAATAATGACTATTTTTACAGTTAGTGTCACGGCTAATACTACACGGTATAACAGATTCTGTGTCGACAGCAATAATCTCAGACCTCTCTTAGATTTCATTTTCATCTTCTAGCTAGCGAGAAATGTTGTATACCATTTCATTCCCTGTCTGGTGAAACCCATCGCTACATCAAACTGCCATTTCATGGCAACAGCGAACTAGAGAAGTCGAAATGAGAGAAGTGGCCTGTCACGCCAAATGAATCTTATCAACACTTCAGCTCATACTAAACTCCCGCCGATGTTAGTCCTCCTTCAGCATCCAACCGCAGTTACAGAGCATTTCTGAGAATGAATTGCAGGACACCGAGAACTCGGTGAGACTCGAAAGACTCAGTCTGTCAGTGATAGGTTCTCACTTACACACACTGTGGGATGGCAAAATTGCGTTAGTCCTGTGCAAGCATTTGTTTATTCCTCACAGGTGCTTTGATGGTAATTACTGAGAAATTACTCACTGACCCCTAATGTATTAAACTTCTGGTCAAAACTTAATCTCAAACGTTAACTCTGTTTCTCTCCCCACAGAGGCTGCCAGACCTGCTGAGTCTTTCCAACATTTTCTGCTTTTATTTCAGATTTCCAGCATCCGCAGGATTTGGCTTTTGTGTAGGTTTCAGCATTCTAAAGGATGAATAATAACCTTGTGTAGAGGGACAGCTGTCATACCATGCTAGGCAGAAAGCACTCTCCTAGTGCATAAAGTATTTTGATAGTGAAACTGTTTCCACTGGCAAGATTGAAGTTCGGCACAAAAGCCAAAGGGAAGATGTGGAGAAATTCTTAAAAGCAGCAGTGAGTAATGATAATCCGAATGTGTTGTCCAAAAGGACAGTAAGAGCAGATTCAATAGGAACTTGCAAAAGGCAATTGGATAAATACTTGAAAAGGAATAAATTGCAGGGCTCTGAGGGAAAGGGGACTAATTGGATAGCTCTTTCAAGAGCAAGGACAAAAAGAGAGGACATGTTGGGGGGAGTGCATTTGTGAAGCAGCCCATCAGGACTCACTGCTGCCCAATGCAGAATGAATAAGACAGACATGCCTGAGCAGGAGCAGCCAACAGCATGAATAGTGACTGTAGCTCAACAGTTATTGAATGGGGAATCAACCGGTATCCAACTCTAGGTCAAGAGTTAACAGCCAGACATATACTAATTCAAGTGAAAGTCAGCAACCTACTGAATTTCTTTTGTTACTGAATCCTTGCAGATACCAACAGAAGACATCACCACATTGGATCACAGAGGGAAGCGATAATCTGTTTTGACAGAGTTGCTGTTACTGTTAATCCTGCACTGCTTAATACATCCTGCGTCTGCAGCAATGATCCCAGGCCCCTTGATGATCCCAACTTACAACTTTGATTTGACTAACAAATAAGGGTCATCATAGTCCAAACAGTACCTGAACATTTCTAGACCCTCATTTCTTAATCAAATATGACAAAAAGTGTTTCCAATTCCTGTGCCTGCATGTTATCTATTCCAGTTGAGTGTAAAGTTTCGAAGAATGGATATAATCAGGGAAGAATGAACTGGCTGGGGCTTGTAGTCTTTAAAATGATGAAATGTTTTGAGAAGATAAATGTGGAGACATGGAGGAGTCCAAAACTAGAGAGGCCATGAGAAAAATAAATCAAACCAGAAAATGCTAGAAATACTTAGAAAGTCTGGCAACACCTGTGGAGGGAAAGAGTTAATCTAGCAGAACTATGACCTTTCATCAGAGCTGGGAAAAGTTAGAAATGTAATAGTTTTTGAGCAAGTGGTCATAAATATTACGCAGTCTAATAAATCTACTAGGAAATTCAGAAGGAACTTCTTTACCCAGAGAGTGGTGAGAATGTGGAACTTACTACCACAGGGAGTGGTTGAGGTGAACACTATAGATACATTTCAGGGGAAACTGGATAAACACATGAGGGAGAAAGGAATAGAAGGATATGTCGATAGAGTGAGATGAAGTGAGGTGTGAGAAGGCTCATGTGTAGCATAAGCACCGGCATGGACTGGTTGGGCTGAATGGCCTGTTTCAGTGTTTGTACATTCTATGTAACGTTGGAGCTGAGAATAACCAGCTCATGATCGTAGAGCAAGACAGTAACTGAGATCCCTCGTCCCTCTTTGATCCTATTTTTCTTTCATTTTCTCTCTGGGGAGACTGCATTCACTGCTTTGAGGATAATGGAGGTTAAGTAGATGGGTATAAAAGACTGAGGGAGTAATTTTAGAAATCGTACAAATCATAGAAATCAAAGAAATTCATGCCATAGAAAGAGGAGATTCAGCCAAACAGGCAAGCTTTTAACTCAATCAAAATCCATCCATTGACACTGAGTTCAAATTGGACCCATTGTGTTTGGGCCAGCTAAGAGCTCCTCTGCCTAATTACACTTTCCAGTCCTTAGCCTTGGGGGTTCAGGCACTTCAAGTGCATATCCAGGTACTTTAGATTGCAATGATTTCTACTGCTATTGTCCTTTCAAACAGTGAGATCCAAACTCCCGCAGGGTGAAAGAACTCCCCTTAACTCCCCTCTAAATCTACTATAAATTACATTAAATCTGGTTATTGAAAGAATTTAATTTAATGTTAATAAAAGGACTTGCATTGTACAAATTAGGAGCAGGTCCCTTCAGCCCCTCGACTTCATTCGCCAATGTCTAACTGCTGAGCACTGATATTGGGCCTCCGATGTTATTAATAATGTGGTGGCAGGGAGGGAGTGGAGGTCAGACTGCTGGTACCCATGGTGATTGGTGAGGAGGAGAGGCCATGCTGCATGTTCTTCAGTCAGGAAGTGGATTCTTGCTGACCCTGGCTCTAAATGCAGGAACATTTACTTAGCTTCCTTGTTGTTTCACCCAATGCAGCCCATGGGGGGAGCTGAAGCATGCGTTAAGCCCTTATTTGCATAGGCAATGGAGCTAATGCTGCTTTTGGAGTGGGTAAAGGACAGAGGGGAGTCAGCACACCCTGGATGAAAATGTGTGCCCGCTTCTTGCCGCCCCCCCATTTTGGGGTCCCAGTTCTCACTTTCTAGGCTGTTACTTCTGCTGGTGTGGAAATTAAGAATTAGGGGCATAATTTTAAAATTAGAACGAGGCTACTCAGGCTCAAAAATCAGGAAGCACCTTTTCACACAAAGGCCAGTGGAAATCTGGAAGTATCTCCTCCCCCAAAACCTCTGGATGCTGGGGGTCAATCAGAGCTTTCAAAACTCAGATCAATAGATTTTTGTTGGGTAAAGGACATGGAGAAAAGGTGACTAAATGGATTTGAGGTGCAGATCAGTCATGATTTGATTCTGTAGCTAATGTTCCTGTGCTCAGTGAACAGGAGGTAAATAGCCCTCAGCTCTAAGCAATGTCTCTTTAAATTACATTATAGCGTACTTCAGATATTGCTTCTTTCTATCTCTATGTCTGCAGCTGCAAATATGACAAATTGTCCCTTTTGTGGTTTCCAGGCCAGTGAGCATCCTAATAATTGAAATGATACACGAAAATCTGCCTTTAAACTCTAAGGATATAAAATAAGATGACGTGAGCTGAGATTGGCCTGAACTAAATCGATGACAGATTCACAATGGCTAACATTCCGTATGCTTTATGCTTGAGCACTGCACTTGTGCACTCTGTTCGCAGCTCCAACATTCAGCTCCATTTCAAATTTCCACACCAACTTTCGACTGAACTGCTTCTTGAGCCAACGTAGCTGTCCTCATAAGCGGTTGGAATGCTAACTGTCCTTTAATATCATCCAGGTGTGAACACATCTGTCCTGGGAGATCCTCAAAAACAGCTGTCTTTCTGTGTTTGATTTGGTAACTTTTTTTTTAGCAATAAACATGAGAATTAAAGGAATGGCAATGAATATTCACCCTCAGACTACCCCAGGAAGGGCAATTTCTAGCAGTTCTTGACTAGTTCAGCTTTCAGAAAGAGGAAGGACATGATGGGTTAATTTGCTACCTGGGTATAAAAATGTCCCCGCAGATTGTCCCTTTTCTACAAAAAGAATCCAGTGCATCACATTGAAATTCTACCCCAATGAGTGGATTCTTTCCAACTCATTTCAAAGCACTTCTTGGTGGCCAATGAAGGACAAAGGCCACAACAAAACTAAAATCCCGCGTATGCTGGAAATCTGAAATAAGAACACAAAATGCGGCAAATACACGGCAGGTCAGCCAGCACCTGTGGAGAGGGAAACAGGGTTAGAGTTTCAGGTCAATGACCTTTCATCAGAACTGAAAAAAGCCAGAGATGCAACAGGTTTTAAGCAAACACAGATGGAGGAAAATGAAGGATGGGGAATAGAGCCAAAGTGAAGGCCTGTGATGGGGGTGGAAGGTAGGAGATATTAACTCATGAAAGGGATGATGGTGCAAAGGCAAAAGGAGGTGCCAGTGGACCAAGGAAAGAACTACATGATGGGTCTAGAGGAGGTGTGAATGGCAACAGGAGAATCATTGCCAACTGCTGCTGTTTGAGAAAACAGGAGCAATGGTTATGATCTGAACTTGTTGAACTCAATGTTCAGCTTGTAAGGCTGAAAAATTCCTAATGGAGGCGCCGTTAATCGAGTTTCAAAGCACATGATCTCATGTGGCATTCCCAGTGCAGCACCGAGGGAGTGCTGCACTGTTGGAGGCACCATCTTTTGGATGAGATGTTAAACTGAAGCCTCATCTAGCCTTTCAGGTGGTTATAAAATATATCATAGCACTAAGGTAGGGGAGCTCTTCCCGGGATCCTGGCCAATGTTTATCACTCAGCCAACATCACTAAAACAGATTACCTGCTCAGGTAGCTCACTGATGGCTGTGGGATCTTGCTGTGTTAAAATTGGCTGCCATGTCTTCGACATTGCAACATTTCAAAATGGCTGCAAAGCACTTTGGGATATCCTGAGGTTATCAAAGGCACCAAGTAAATGCAAACTTTTCGTTCTTTTGTTGTGCTTGATTTGCCCCACCAGGAGAAATAGTTTCTCAAGCAGTTCTCCAGACAGTGTGACCAGGGCCCTTTTTAATGTCACCATGGGCTGGATTTTGTGGGAGGTTGGTAGGAGCGGTGCATACCGCAGCAGTAACATGCTCCAGGCAGCCTAAACAAGCTGAGGGTTGGATTTCCACCCTTCAGGATTGAGGAAGTCCCGCCCTCTAGGGCTGCCAGTCAGTCTGATTGGCCGGCAGCTCCTGCAGTCCCATAGGCGCCAGGCTGAGTAGTGGGCACTGCTGGGGTAGCATGGAGTTCCCGAAATGAAGAGAACGTGGCCACCGGAGAGCGGGAAGTCCGGAGTATTGGACGGGGAGGGATTGGGGTGTCAAGGGAGGGGGTGAGGAGGGGGGAGGGGTGGGTTTCAGAGGCCAGGTGGCAAAGAACAAAAGGTGGGGAAACATCTTCGGCAGAGACGCCCCTGATGTGAACAAGGCCGCCCCCACCCCACCCACTCCGAATAATGTTCCCACCTTCCTTCATGTCTTTCCAACAAGATTGTTAAAAAACAGCCTTCTCGCTTTCATCTGCCCAGCCTTTTATGGCAGTGGAAGCGGATTGAGGGCCTTAACTCGGCAATAATTGGCCACTTAAGGCCCTCAGTTGGCCTAAGGGTGGGCATTCCAGTGGGCTCCTTACCCACCACCCACCACCCTCTGTATTGGAGGACCAGGCCAGTGGTGGATGGGAAGGCAGTTGGCTGGCTGCCTGGCATATTTTATCTGCACCCCCCACCCCTTCCCCCACCCCCCCACCGCTGAAAACACACCTGACGAGGGAGGCGGGGGGGTGGCATAAAATCCAGCCCCATGTTACCAAAGCTCCTCAGTAAATACATTCAGAATGTCAGGCTCAAAGGAATTCTTTGCTTACTTATCCACAAGATTTTATTGCTCAGATTTAATCAGATCTTCAGCAGATGTGAAGCTTGATGAAGAGTTGTCACAATTTGTGATTCATTCTGTAAGCTAAACGCAAATTGGCATTCACCAATCATCTATCTCACTGCCATTGAACACTGACAGTGATATGGCCATCACAGGGGCCCTAGCACAGAGCTGTGGGCAACATTCTGATGTTGGCCTATATTTGCGTGGTCATCACCATTATTTTATTCCTTGACTATTTGGGCATCTCACCGCATAGCTACACATATCCTTCAAGCAGTCTGATGTGGTTTTTAGTGGGTATCACAATACATCACATTTGGTCTGATTTTGTTCATTTTGATGTCAAATTGAAGAAGCTAGCAGCTAACTCCCGTGCTGTAGTTATTTACTCAACACAGCCACAACACATCATGGTACAGGGTAGAGGAACAGAGCAGCCAAAATGGCTGAACTGGTGAAAAGGTCATTGACCTGCAACACTAACTCTATTTCTCTCTCCACAGATGCTGCCTGACCTGCTGAATACTTCCAGCATTTTCTGTTTCTATTTTACAACATGAATAACTTGTATTTATACAGTGCATTCGGTGTGCTAAAACCTCCCAAGATGCTTCGCAGGATTTTGACCAAAGTTTGACACTGAGCCACCTGAGAGGATATTAAACTTGATGACCAAAAGCTTGGTCAAAGAGGTAGGTTTTACGAAGTGTCTTAAAGGAGGAAAGTGAGGTATAGAGGCGGAGAGGTTTAGGGAGGGAATTCCAGAGTTTAGGGCTCGTCCTCCAAATGGTGGAGTGTTTAAAATGGGGGACGATGAAGAGGGCAGAATTAGAGAAGTGCTGATATCTCAGAGGGTTGTGGCACTTCATTAATGCCTTCTTGTATTTTGGCACAGTCCTCTACAATAACGATATCTTCCAATTTGGTGTCATCTACAAATTTTGAGTTGTTTCTATAAATGGTGATGACAGGACCCAGCACCAACCCCTGTGAAGCACCCCTTTCCACCATTGACCAGTCTGAATAGCAGCCCTTAACACCTACCCTGCTTTCAGTCCCATAGCCAACTTTTTTATCTACTCTGCTACTTGTCCTTACTCCGTATGCCCTAACCAAAGTCTTGCATCAACTATGCAGTACCTTATCGAAGGCCTTTTAAAAATCCCAATATATTATATCCACTACATTACCCTTGTCAACTCTTTCTGTTGTCTCTTCAAAGAATTCAGTAAGGTTAGTCACATGTGACCATCCCTTTTGAAAGCCATGCTGACTAAACTTTATTATATTTTTGGTTGTTCAATGCCATTCTATTACATCTTTCAGTAAAGGTTCCATTATGTCTCCTGCCATTGATGTTAACCTCATTAGTCTTCAGTTCTCTGGAATTGCTCTGTAATGCCTTTTCAAATACAGGAATAAACTAACATTAACTGCCCACCAGTCTTTAGTTGCTATTCCCTTTGCTAATGAAATCTGCTAATTTATTTTAATATGTGTGGACACAATCCATCTGCCCCGGGAGTTTTACCTTCGCTAAGTTTGATTAGTTTATCAAGCTTTCTTAAACATCTTTATATCTTCTTAAATCAACTTTTAGCATTAAAAAAGATAGTTCACAAATGACACCTTAACCAAGTAGAAACTGTAAAACAATAGCTCACATCTTGTACCTTTCACGAATGAAAACACAATTGGGAACATTGTCAAACAACCCCTTGTGTGGCATGTACTTTGAGTGAGGTCGGCATTTTGAATGCACACAGCCAAGTTTATTACAGTCTCAATGAATGGGACTCCCACCTCTCATTGTAATAGACTATCTGGCTGCTTTCCAAGTAGCACAATGTAGAGAGAGAGAGACCACTGTATAAATGAAGTGCTTCACACATGACTAAACCTTTTCAACAGCATGATTCCCTGACACTGAAATGTTTTACATTGAGTGGCTGTCCTCCTGTTTTAATCGTCAATATTAGACCCTGACTCCAGCGGTGTGCAACCATACCAACTTCATCATTTGGGAGATTGCAATGATCTAAATTGGTCAGTTCTCCAAGGTCATTGTTGCACTGTGACCAGCTGGTGGTGGGTGGACTGAACATGAGCCTATCTCTGGTCACTCCTCTGGCATGGGCTGTGGGTAGAGAGCAGGAGAGTAGGACTAACTGGATAGCTCAAAAAAGTCAGCACAGGCATGGCAGGTTGAATGTCCTCCTTCTGTGCTGTCTGATTTTATGATAAAACAGGATTGAAACCAAATAACGCTCAAGACTTACGTTTAAATTCCAGATGTTTCATCTAACATTAATCCCTCATCCAATTAAAACAGATAGTAATCACTGGAAACAGATTATCTGGTCACTATCACTTTACTGTCTATTGGCTCCGACTGCATGCAAAGTTGGCTATCTTGTTTCCCACATTACAGCAGTGACAACTTTCAAAAGTACTTCATTGACTGTAAAGCACTTTGTAGCTTCTGGAGATTGTGTAAAGTACTTTGGAAATGTGTTATGATCCCCGTAGAGACCAATTACTTTTAGAAAGATATTTGTATTTCCAGTGGCTGACAGGAAGGATTACACAGGAAGATTTCAATTTTTAAGATTTTTAGTGTAACAATCAAATTAAAAATAACACTGACTAAACACTATTTTTATAGGTATTTTAAACTACAGAAAAGTTTCTCCCTACCTAACTTTTAAACTGATCGAAAATCCCTCTCCATGGTTATACTTTACTCTATCTCTTAAATGGATCCTTCATTCTCCAGGGACCAGTCCAAAGTGATTCATACTACCATGAGCTTGCTTTATTTTAACTTTCCCAGCCAAGCAACTCCTAATTCCAGAGCTGACTTTCATATTGAGAGACAAATCGGAGATTCCTCCCTTTAGCCAAGCCTGCTGAATCTCCCAATCTCATTTAAATCCTCATGAACTCTTCATTCTGAGTGTGAGCTCTCACCTGTGTTCTGTGTGGTGACTAACAGGGCCAGCATTTTCTCTGTTTAAGGTGCAGGACTAGTTACCTCTATCTTTCTCTGCTTGCTCTCTCTCTTTCAGATTCTTGCAGATTTCCCATGTCTCTGAATTCCAGGGATATTTTTGCAGAACCTGCAACCCGATCTGACAATGGCTTCCTACAGACTCTTCCCCTTTCAAAGTCTATCTCCATAGCAACATAAATCACATGGGCCCTGCCATCCAGGTAGATATGCTAATTAGCTATCCTCTCGACCTCCAACTTCATTCTACCTTGGAATTAAATAGACAGTTTAAAGTATAACTGTTTACAAATTCTGGCATTCCTAACACCTCCCTGGGCCTTGGAGACTAACAGTCTATCCACTGTCAGCACAGCTGCTCTGGCCATTGTTCACAGGTGTGAATATCTTGCACCTTCTTCCTAGTAAGACAAACTTGGCCTCCCTCTAATCTTTAACAACCAAACCAGCCGGGCTTGGTTTGTTAGCAGAATTCAAAACAGGTCCATTTCCCCCCAAATTAAAGGTGCAGACCCAAAACAGCACAATCTTATGAACTTTGTATTTGTAACAAATGCAAGTTTTTCAGATGAGGCAAAGGGAATAAAACAACTTATATTTAACAGGGCTCAGTTTGCCCTTGTCCTATTTGGCTCTCCCATTGAAACTCTGGTGGTAGAAGGATCGCAGAATGGGCTGGAAAGAAGATATACAGACGCCCAACCTGAGCTGGATTTCGCTCTCAGTCTGATAAGGGACAAAGCCTTAACATTCACTAACCCTTAAGAGGCAAAGTGACAGGAGCAGCAACATTCTGACATCCCATTTCTCCACTTCAGTGGGACCCAGAATAAGTCTGGGGTTGGATACTCGCTGCGAGATGAAACGCATCACCCTCCAATCAGGTGTAAGAGACCTAATGGAGGAGTGTGGAGCCCTGACAGAAAGATTACTCCAAAACAAATCTTTTAGTATCCATCCCTTTAGAGACAAGGCCAAAGTTGTCAGGGGAAATTATCGTTGAGGAGCTCCAGGGCTCAATTCTTTATATTGGGGATGCTGAATATGTGGAACGAACTGCCAAAGGAGGTAGCTATGATTCAGTGTATCAGTTTATTTAAGGGAGAGTTGAATGAATCACCTAGAGATAGATATTTGAGACCACAACATAGGAACAGGAGGAAGCCCTTAACCTCCAGCCTGTTCTGCCATTCAATTTGACCACTGAGTCATATCGTTCCTAGGCATTGAGACCAGCTCAAGGGAGCACAGTGTGCTTGTTCTAACTTGTGTTGCTAACAGCACAAGGCTGACTAGACAAATGTGTTTTGTTTTCTTCAGTGTTTTCTTCAGTATTAGAATGCCCTTATACGGTAGATACTCATGTTCTGAGCTGGCTAGCCTGTGCATCATGGGGTTCTCTTAGATGTCCCTTAGTTCGCATATTGGTTTGAAAACTAGAAAGCTGCAGAGGAGTAAAAATAAACAAGCACAGGAGTTAAAGGTTCAAATAACCTTACAGCACAGCAGGAGGCCATTCAGTCCATTGTGCCTGTGCCAGCTCCTTGAAAGAATTGCCCAGTTTAATCCCAGACCACAGCTTTTACCTCATAACCAAATTAATCCTTTTCAACCATATGTCCAATTTCCTTTTGAAAGTTCTTGCATAATCTGATTCCACCATCATTTCAATACAATGCATTACAGATCTTAACAACCCTGTGAAAATATATCGCCTCATTTTCCTTCAGGTTTTTTAGCCAATTATTTGAAATCTGTGGCCTATAGTTACTAACTCATTTCCCAGAGGAAACAATTTCTCCCTGTCTGCACTATTAACTCCTCTCATCATTTTGAACACCACCATTAAATCTCCCCTTAACCTCCTCTGCTCAAAGGAGAACAATTCCACCTTCTCCTATCTCTACATAATGGAAGTCCCTCACCCCTCATATTGCTGAAAAAACTCCTCTGTGCCCCTCTCTAAGACTTTGACATGCTTCTCAAAGTCTGGTGAAGGATGGGCTCTTTGAAGATTGACTACGTGTACCTTGGTTATAAGGTGAACATTTTAAAAAACTCCTTGGGAGGTGGGCATTGCAGGCAAGACAGGCATTTATTGCCCATCCCTAGTTGCCCTGGCGATGTACTGGGACACTGCAGAGGGCAGTTAAGAGTCAACAGCATTGGTATGGGACTGGAGTAATATATAGGCCAGATTGGGTAAGGCAGATTTCCTTGCCTAAAGGACGTTAGCATAAGGTCACATAAATAGTCTATGAACTTTTGATCTCAGGTCCTTCCTTCAAAACCCCACAGGATGCTTTGTGTAGAAACATGGGATTGAATTTTACACTGGGAGCCATCCGGCTGTTTGACTTGAGGTGAGGCTTCCAAGAGCTGCCAGCCAATCAAATGGCCGGTAGCTCTCTGGTCACAGTAGCGTGACCGGGGGCGGTGGCCACTTCTGGTACTGCAGCAGTCCCCGAGGGAAGCATAGTGCAGTGGAGCCCAACTTAAGGTAAGTTTGGGGTCTCACCAGGGCCTTGGCTGGCAGGCTGTGGTGAAGGGGGTAGGGGAGGTGGGAGGCTGGGGTGGACTGGGCAGAGGGGAGGGGAAATGCACGGAGTGGGGAGTACCACATTTGGGGGGGGCCTCTGAGTGGCTTAGGGAGGACTCCCCACCCACCCCCCACACTTGCCCCACCACTAGTCCGACAAGTTTTACTGAGCAGGCTGAACACTCAGTGCTGGCCTTCCCTTCCACTGTTGACCCTCAAATCCCAGTGGTGGTGGAAGGAAGACCTTACTGGTCATTTAAGGACCTCAATTGACCCACGTGTGAGTGGGCTGTCCAAAACCTTCCCCGCTGCTGATGAGATTGCAGTGGGTGGGGTGCAGGCAGGTAGATGCTGGGGACAGCATTGATGGCATGGTGCCTAACTGATGGTCCCATGTCTACCAGCCTGTCCCTGGGCAGGGGGGGGTGGGGGGGGGCAGTAAAATTTAGCTGATGCAATGCCCTACAAATATAACAAATACAGAGCAGATCCATTGACATCTGGAAAGTTGCTATAATATTTCGGAATCCTACCAAAGGACTCATTCCTGAAATATTATTTTCTCTCCCTGCAGTTGCCAAGTGACCTGTCAGGCATTACTTGTTTTTCCTTTTATTCTATTTTCAAGGATTTGCAGCTTTTATCCATCTTATAAACCAGTTTATAAATCGGTCCATTTCTTTTCTGTTTTGGAACAGGTCCTAACTTCAGTCTCCAGCTGGAGTCTTGGGCCTGTCAGTAGTAAAGAGTAGCTGGGATCGTTTCCCAATATTCTCTTCGTGGTTTTGATATTCAGAGGGCCTTCTCCGAGGTGGGCTGCTGCCAAAGCCGCCCTCCCGTTACATTACTGGACCATCCACCCCCATCAGGCCCAAGTAATCCAATGGGCTTCAGCCCAATATTCAGAGTCAGTGCTCCAGTTTCTGAGCTGTCCGGAGTGGGGCTCATGCCCAATCCTACTGACTCAGAGGTGGGGATACTACCCTGGAGTCTCTGATCACTCTCATGTTTGTAAGAACTTTGTGCATTGTTGTTACAAACATTTGCTTTTAGCAAATGAGTATTGCCACTTGTGACAGAATGAAGGAGTCATACACAGACACTCAGGAATTGGCAGGCACGCTGACAATGATATCTTAAACAGCACAGCCCATGCACTCGTTCACAGAGCACAGATCTTCACTACCCATTAAGCTCTGTGCATCCTGCTGATTGCACCTGCTCTCACATATGCGTAGGCTTCATATCCCCATGCACTCTGGAAAATCCAGACAGCCTGTGGAGTTCTAGTTAGAATTTCTTTTGCTGCCAGTTATCAGGGAAATCAGCCAAGGTGAGTACTGCAGCTAGAATTAGTTTCATATAACCAATCATAGGAGTGAGAAGTGGCCATTCAGTGGCTTGAACCTGTTCAGTTAGATCCTGGCTGATCGGTTTGTTTGTCATTTCTTCATGGGATGGGGGCCAGCATTTATTGCCCATTCCACCAACATTGTTGTGTCTGGAGTCACATCTAGGCCAGACCAAGTCAGGGTGCAGATTTCCTTCCCTAATTAATGAACCAGATGGGTTTTTACAACTCAATTGGTCATCTTTTAATTCCAGATTTTTATTGAATTCAAATTTCACCACCTGCTGTGGTGGGATTTGATCCCGGGTCCCCAGAACATTGAGGTCTTTGGAATTCTAGTCCATTGACAATACTATGCCACCACCTCCCTAAATCTGAACTCCATTTACACCCCTTTGTTCTGTTACCCTTAATCCACTTACCCAACAAAAATCTATCAATCTCAATTCCAAAACTGTCTACTGATTGCCAGCTTCAATTGCTTTTTGGGGTTCTTGAACACTACTTTGAAAGAGATATAAAATTAATCCCACTCATCGCTGCTCTTTCCCCCATAGTCCTGCAAATGTTTCCCCTTCAAATATTTATCCAATTCCCTTTTGAAAGTTACCACTGAATCTGTTTCCACCACCCTTTCAGGCAGCACCTTCTAGATCACAACAAATCAGTGCGAAAAATAATTCTCCTCAACTCTCCCTATGGTTCTTACTCTCTTACTTGTCATTATCTTCAATCTGTGTCCTCTGGTTACCAAGCCTCTTGCCACTGGAAACAGTTTTTTCCTTATTTACACTGTTGAACACCTTCTTGATTTTGAACACCTCTATTAAATCTCCCCCTAACCTGCTCTGTTCTAAACAAAACAATCTCAGCTTCTCCAGGCTCTCCACTGCACTGAAGCATACATGGATGAAATTGGAGGAGGCGAATTACCAGTTTCAAGGGGTTAACAATGAATGTTTATTGAGCGTGAGCAATCCTGGCTTTAGAAAATGATGCACTCTCTGTCATAAGATTGATTAGCCAAATACTCATTAAACAGGCGTGAAATTAATTGCATGCAAGTGGGTAAATGCAAATTTATCTAATTGGAACAATGAAAATTTCACTCATTAGGAATTGTTTTAACTGACAACCAATAATGATTTTTGTTATTTGTACAGAAGGTCCATTTAGCAGACGCTGCCTGGTTCATTGACTTATCCCTGAGTTTTGTGACAAATTCTGCATTACTGCCATTTTCACACTGAGTTTGAATTCTTAAGTTTTTCTCCCTCCATTGAAATATTGTTGGGCCAGATTTTGTGGTGGAAAGAGTGGTGAGCACCTACAGCCAGTGGCTGCTCACATTAAACATGGATATCCTGAATTTGCTCTCTGAGATCTCCTACTCCTCCAGAAGCTCTGCAAGAACGATATCCTGCCAAGGGATTCGAAATCGAAATACATGGAACAGCTTGAAGTTCCTTTACATCTTCATTAGATATGAACAAAGTGCTCCAGAAAGATTAGGGCTTGTCCATTCCAGTGTAAGTGGCCTTTAAACAGTGTGTTAAGTCTTAATTATCAAAAACCAACCTCCCTGGCTCTGAAAATTACCTTTTAAAAATGTGAATTCTCATTTCTCCCTATTTTGAATTATTGTTGGAGATATTAAGAAAAAATAATTTTTTACTTTTTTTTGTCTCTTTCTTCTCTGTTTCTTCATCCCAACTTTTTTTTTTCTGTCTGTTTATTTTACTTTCTGGACCTGGGTTGGCATTGAATTCACTATTCTCATGGACAAATCCTGGTTCAGACACTATGCTGCTCATTAATTATCCTTCAGTCTGATTAGTTAAGGGGGTACATTTTCTCTGCCCTGTGGAGGGTTCTGTGCTGTGTGAATGGTTGACTGACAACAAATGTAACAAGGAACCAGCACCATTCACTCAATGACCATGAAATCTAGCTCATTGGTTCATAGAGCATGCCCATGCTTGAACTGAAATTTGAGGCTTTCAGTTTGGAAGTGGTCTCATTTTCATTTGTAAATGTTCCAGTTCTAAATCATGCATCCCAGCTGAAAGGCTAAATCTTAATAGCCATCAACTCTGCAGCGGCAGTTCATTTTCATAATTATTTACAACTAATTTAGACAAGTCTAGAGGGGCACTGAACAGTTAAAGGTAGGGGAGAGAGAAGTGGCAGATATGTGAAATTTAACTAGATTTAAATGAGAGTGTCACAGAAGATTGACTGTAGGGTGTGGGGGGGGGGGGGGTGGGGTTGGTGGTGGTGTGGTTGGTGGGGTGGGGGCAGAATTTTAACTGTCTCCAATTGGGAAAAGAACAGGAGAGTAGTGAAAATGAAATGATTTTCCTTTCTTGTTCAGTCCTGTTTACCAAAGTTTTACCACTTCTCATTTTGGCAGTGACTGGGACTAAGTTGGACTCTGATTGGAGTCTAATGAGCGAATGGCATACATGGGACCCTGATGGCATTTTAATATCCACTCCTAAAGAATCCATCTCGTTCTATGTGGACTGCCGGCTTTTCCATCTTCAAAACTGCAGACCAGTACTTCGTAAAGTTCAATGACCTGACCAGGGTAAACGAGGTAACACACACTCCCTTTTCCTTCTTTGGATATCATGAAAATTAAAGCATTCGAAACTATTCTTCACGATACTTTTTATATCAGTCAAAAATGCTACTTATAGACTCGATTGATAGTCTTTGTCACATCGATTGTGCATCCCCAATTTCCTCTGTCCCACCATTGGTTCCTGTGCTTTCAGTTGGCAAATCCTGAAAACTCCCTAAACCTCTTTGTCTTTTTGTCTCTCTCATTTCCTTTAAGATGCTCCTAAACTCAACTCTTTAACACGTTTTTGGCATTTTATAAATACACTTGTATCAGACTTTCAGCAGCAAGCTCCCTTTGAACCTTTCCTGGAAACCAGGCAATGTCAGTAGGTCCAGGGATTTGAAGCTAACATGCGGAGGACTGTTTTCAAAAGGTCCTCTGTGAATGCAATCAAGGTTATTGTCACTTCAGTCATGATATTAAAACATATCATGATATGTGATAGGAAGCATTATGCCTCCATAATTCCCAAGGGATGTTCATGGGGAACAGTGCCTTCAATTAGCTTGACCACCCTTGGGAGGTCATTAAACCTCCTCCTGAAAAAGCCATGGTGGAGGTGCCGTCAATACCTTTGACATTGCCCTTTGTAACATCTGGACCACACGCCTATGGGATTTCCTGCCCTCAATCCTCATGGAATCTTCTCTTCTGCGTATCAGCTGTGGTTCAGTAGGTGACAAACTCACCTCAAAATCACAAGTTTGTGGGTTAAAGACTCATAACAGAGGCTTGAGCACAAAATCTAGGCTGACACTCCCCGTGTAGTACCCAGGGAGTGCTGCACTGTTGGAGATACTGCCTTTTGGATGAGATATAGAGGCTAGGGCCTTTCAGCCCTCTTAGGTGGGTGGATAAGATCCCATCACACCATTTTGAAGAAGAGCAAGCAAGTTTTCGACAGTGTTGTAGCCAATATTTATCCACCAATCAATATGATTCAAACAGAAGATGCAGTCATTACCTGTTTATGGGAGCTTGCTGTGCACAAATTGGCTGTCATACTTCCTACACTACAACAGTGCTTACATTTGAAAATTGCTTTTACCATCTACATTACAGTCCTTGATTGAAAATTTCAGGCTGTCTCTGGGACTGGAGAAAATCTCTAAGCCAAAGTGTTGAAACATCGCTCCTGATCATATATCCAATGGATGTAAAATAACTAAGAAACAATTTGTATTATTTGACAGTAATAATTAATGTAATACATCATAGTGAGCTCTCTTATACAACAACTCATTGATCATGTAACACAGTAAAGCAAATCTGTCCTGTGGACTTTTTTTTGCATATATCATTCTATCTGAAGCAATAAAGTGGGGGACGACCTAGTTGCTATGGTTTGATGGCCCTTGTTACACAGCATCAGGTAGACTGGGTTCAGTGACTAACACCAGCTGAACACAGTGAGAAAATCTGAATTCAGTGAGCCCAGCACTGCTCAGCTATTTCAAATGGAAATCCCAACAGCTACACAAAAGTTACTGAAATATTAAAAAAGATCTAGAGAAGCAGTTTCATCATGAGGAGCTGCGATCAGCTACCTAAAGGCAAAATACACGGAATAAAAACAGAAAATTCTGGAAAAACTCAGCAGGTCTGGCAGCATCTGAGGAGAGAGAAACAGAGTTAACATTCAAGTCCATGTGACTCTCAGAGCAAAATATATGTAACTAGCTCCAACCCAGATAGACACACTCCAACCCTGACCCACGTACAATCTTAAAGCACAGGCAGGAAATACACCCGTCCCCCCCCCCCCGAGTGTGGGATCCTCTTTAATATGCAGATCAGGTTCTGATGACGCCATTGGTACTTGGCTGGTATCTTAAGCCTTGGCTTATGCAGGGGGAGTAGTGATAGATTCCCAACCAGATCAAACTGGCTAGAAGAGGCCAAGGTAAGACTGGATCTTTAATTTTGTTTTTACATGGTTTGTTGTAGGTTAGGAGGAGTGAAAATAGTCCTCCAGGCCTCATGAGGAAACCTTGAGCCATCCATTGCTGGAAGACTCAATCCCAACACCTCACCCTCTGCAGCCTTCTCAAACCACAATCCCCATAGCCCCAGTCTCAAGCCCTCCATCGCACTGACTTTGTGTTGGTGGCTGGGGTCCATTCCTCCAGGAGTCCCAGTGGTGGCTCCCTTCAGACCATCACTTCCCCTCGAAAAGTTTGACGAAAATGAGACTGGACTTGTTCTGACATTAATGTTCTTACCAGCATGCTCCTGCTTGATTTTTATTGAAGTACCATGCTGAGAGCATACATTGCAGAACCAGGCACAGCCATCTTCAGCTGCGTCATCAATGACCTTCCTTCCGTCATAAGGTCAGAAGTGGGGATGTTCGCTGATGATTGCACAAGTTGCATCTCCCCAGATACTGAAGCAGTCCATGTCCAAATGTAGCAAGACCTGGACAATATCCAGGCTTGGGCTGACAAGTGGCAAGTAACATTTGAGCCATACAAGTGCCAGGCAATGACCACTCCAACAAGAGAGAATCTAACCATCGCCCTTTGACATTCAATGGCATTAACATCACTGAATCTCCCACTATCAACATCCTGGGGGTTACCATTGACCAGAAACTGAACTGGACTAACCATATGAATACTGTTGCTACAAGAGCAGGTCAGAGACTGGGAATCTTGTGCTAAGTAACTCATCTCCTGACTCCCCAAAGCCTGCCCACCATCTACAAGGTACAAGTCAGGAGTATGTTAGGAAACAGAGATAGTTTAAGTAAGCTATATGTGTATTTGGGTGTGTTAAGAATAAAGTATATCTTTAAGTTTAAGTTTAGTTTATATATTTTTTTCTATTTGTCAGTTAAAAGGTGAAACCTGGGATCTAGTTTCATCTTTGACTGGAGATAACAGGTCTAAAGCTCTGTTTGTATACCTGCATTTCTAATAAGATTTTTACGACTCTTATGGAGAGTTAAAGCAAACAAGAGTAGGAAAAAAACAATGCTGCTGCTGAGTAACAGATGTCCAGAGAGGGAGGCCCCACCCACACACACACACACACACACACACACACACACACACACACACACACACACACACACACAGAAAAAACTAAAACCAAAAGTAGTTTGAGTTCAGTTGGAAGCAGCTGCCAGAGAGACTGGACAGCAGAGGGACAGATAGCCAGTCCCATACTGAAGTTGAAGCCAGGATTCCAGGTTACTGGGAGAAGGAACTGCCGAGAGAGCAGATTTCCCAAAACAACTGATAGGTCCCAAGGCCAAGGAGTGAGACAGAAAGGAGGGGTCCCAAGAAGACCTTCTAGTCAAAAGAAGAACAGGAGTCTGGGATAGGTTCTGTTCTGTGGAAGTGACAGTAAGGAGCAGAGAGGAAGGCTCCAAGCTTCAAGCTTAAAGAGAAGAAAAGCTGCAGGAAGCAGATTTAAAGCAATATAGGCTTGGGAGAGGCCGGGAGCTCCACAGGGACAGCTGAAGATCTGTAACTCTTTACTATGGGCATGTGAAACAGTGGTGTTCTGTTGACATGGCTGAGTCAGTGAGACAGAGTGTGTGGAAGGAAGCTTGAATGCACATGGTGATCCAGGCGAGAGGAAGATCGGAAGAATAGTTTGAAACCCTGGAGGTGGACCCTTGTGGAAGGCGTCTGAGAGAAAGTGTCAGTTTGGGAGAATATTCCAAAGCGAATTCTTGGAGAGTGGAGATTGGAAACCCTCATGTGAAAGATGGAGTTCAGTGAGACCGGTTGTCTCACAGTGTGACAAGCATCTGGGTGGAGTTGAGGAGGGATCCATAGCATCTGCCTAGGGTGTCATCTGTCACTTGGTTTCAGAGTGTGAGGTGTCTGATCACAGGTCACCTATTGGTTTACATGGACTGTGTACTTATTACGAATATTAGAATATAAGGTAGCTCTTGTAACTGGTGTTATCCTTACAAATCTGAATGTATCTGTAAAGGTATAGTTATGGGTGAAGGAGTAATGTAATATAGTTCATCTTTTCTTGTTTAATACATGTTTTATCCTCTGTTCAGTAGCCATTCTCCATGTGTGTAAACAAACAAATAAAAGTTAGGATCTATCCAGGTTCCACCCTGGGATTTGGCTTGTCCAGTAGTAACATCAGCTGGGATCAAAATAAGTGTGATGGAATACTCCCCACTTGCCTGGATGAGTGCAGCTCCAACAACACTCAAGATGCTCGACACCATCTAAGACAAAGCAGCCCGCTTGATTGGCACCACATCCACAAACATTCACTCCCTTCACTATCAATGCACAGTGGCAGCAGTGTGTGTACCATCTACAAGAAACACTGGAGGAACTCACAAAGGCTCCTTCAACAGCACCTTCCAAACCCACAACCACTATCAACTAGAAGGACAAGGGCAGCAGATAGATGGGAACACCACCACCTGGAAGTTCCCTTCCAAGTCACTCACCATCCTGACTTGGAAATATATCGTCGTTCCTTCACTGTCGCTGGATCAAAATCCTGGAACTCCCTCCCTAACAGCACTGTGGGTGTACCTACACCACATGGACTGCAGCGGTTCAAGAAGGCAGCTCACCACCACTTTCTCAAGGGGAACTAGGGAAGGGCAATAAATGCTGGCCTAGTCTGCGAAGCCTACATCCCATGAATGAATTTAAAAAAAAACTGTTCCCCAACAGATTTCCAACCAGTGAATTAAAAATTTTGGGAAGTATGCCCAAAGTTTCCTGATTCTTTTGACCGTCTGATTGAAGCTCTGTGCCAGGAACTTGCATCTGGTAAAACGAGTGCTCACCATGGTACAAACACATTTGCACCAAAACCCCCTGGACTTCCTGGAACTCTGCCACCATAAGGCAGGTGAAGGGTACAAATTCAACAACAAAAACTTGTATTTATAAAGCACCTTTAACATGGGTCTGGATTTTTCCTATGGCGCCCAAAAGAGTGCAGAAATCTCGCTGAAGCACAGAGCTGCTTCAGGGATACTGATTAGCTAATGAAACAGTTCAATAAATGATGCAAAAATTTATTTAAACATGTCTTCTCATGTGATAGTGTCACGTGAGTTGGGACATGTTTGTAAAGTTAGGAAGATTTACTTTTTTATTTAATAAAAGCATCAGGAAACCTCATCCCGCCTGTGGATGAGGTTTCCTGAAAAAGGTTGGACAGGCAACATTCTTACATACTTTACTTAATCCTTTAATGGCCTTAATAGGCCCTTAACAATGTGACAGGCGCGCAGCCCACTCCAAACGAAATATCATGATGACAAAAACAGAATTACCTGGAAAAACTCAGCAGGTTTTGACCTGCTGAGTGTTTCCAGGTAATTCTGTTTTTGTTTTGGATTTCCAGCATCCGCAGTTTTTTTGTTTTTATCATGATGACATTGGGACGCACGCCCGACATCATCGCGCATCATTTTACACATGGGCGTGTCAGTCCCACCCCCACACGCTGACCGGAAGATTCTGCCCATCGCCAAACACCCCATGGCACTTTGTCAGAGTGTAAATCAGACAAGATTTGAGACCGAGCCAGCAGCAAAATGAGGGCTGGTCGCCAAATGTTTGGCCAACAAGATAGACTTTAAGGAGCATCTTAAAGGAGGAGAATGAGGTGAAGAGGTCTAGCCTCTGTGACACTTCCTCTAATGGTATTCCTGCCCCTCCAGACCATCATGATCAAAGAGTTGAATTATATAATCACTGCGGCTCCTTCCTAGTTATCCCATTAGCCAGGCTGCTGAACACAGCTTTCTCTTTTCCATTCATTAATATTATAGACTTCTGGTCAAGTTCTTCGGTTGCTGGCGTTCCATCCTCTCACTTCGTTATCTCTCCACAAGCCCTGCCGTACACTGAAATGATTTGCCAGGTATTGCCTTTCCCCATGACCTTTCAAATTCAGCTAAACTCTCGCCTTCTGCTGTATCCGTGACATTAAAGCTGGAGTTTTCCAAATCAGCAGATTTTGTACTGCCACCTGCCCCACTATCCAGACATCAGGAGGCCCACGTCTTGCCTGTTAAACTTGGCCTGTATCACTGGATCTCACACTGGGAGGCTCAGCTCCTCGGCTGCTGGGAGTGATGTTGCTGCTGATTTGAAAACTGTTGAGTTCAGATTGCATCAAAAGTGACAGTGCCTCAAGGGTAAAACATCTCCATCTTATATCCAACATACTGCTGAGACTAGCTTCAAGGAAAGTTAAATGTTTTAAAATAAAATATTCATTAAATCCAAACTGATGTGTTTTCTTTCATATAGTTGCAGCAATTCAACATTTAAAAGCAAACACTGTAATATGTTATTAATTATTTTGTTATCCTGGCATTGCCTTAATAACTGTTAATGTGTTTCGTTTAGTCAAGAGGACTGGAAATTAAACATTTAATAGACTGTTAACATAGCAATCATCAGATTAATTCAGCAAAGCATGTATCACAATATTATACATTTTCTCAATCATTTGGAACGATAGCCTGTCTGTGTGCTAATGGCAATCTGAGGATAAATTATCTGGGCTGATGATCGTACAATCTGAGAGGCAATATTTGTAAATTCTTTCCTGCTTGCCTTCCTAACCATACAGTGCTTTATCAGGAATAATTGGAGTCCTGCGCTATTGAATAAAAAGTTGGGATAAACATCTGAAGATTTTGCTCCCAGTGTTGAACTTCCCTTGTCAGGAGTCCTGATAAGAGAATCGGGTGCAACAATAGCTTGCATTTATATAGCACCTTTAATATAGTAAAATTTCCTCGATGGTTCAAGGAGTGTCAAAATTTGAACCCGAGTTACATAAGGAGATATTAGGGGAGGCGACCAAAGGTTTGATCAATGAGATAGATTTTAAGGAGTGTCTTAAAAGGAGGAGAAAGAGGCAGAGAGGTTTAGGGAGGGATTTCCAGAGTTTAGGGCCCAGGCAGCTGAAGGCACAGCTGCCAACGCTGGGGTGATGGAAATCAGAGGATGTGCAAGAGCTCAGGGTTGGAGGACATTGAGGGGAGGGTCCAGCACACACAATTAATAGTAATTGGTAAATTGGGGGGTGCCAAAAATCCAGGGGGTCCCATCTAGTGACAGGAATTCGAACAAAATAAGATGAAAGTCTATTTCTCCGTATGAAGAATGCATTATCATGTTTCAGTGCACCCTCAGCAACACATTATTCACTGTCCAATGAATTTCTTCAAGGGGTTATTTGTTATAATGCATAGGTAACAGATGAACCAATCAGAAGCTACCTCCAGTGATGTCGTGAACCAATTGTTAATGAACTAAGGAAGTTGTTTATCACAGAGAGGCAGATCTTTTCTACAAATGTAGGGCAGGGAGCTGAGCAATTTTCACCCAACTTGCACATCAAGTCCACCTCTAATACTTATTCCAATGTGTGAGTGGCAATTAACGTTGTCAACTTTGGCTGGGTGTATTCCAGGACATTTCATCACGTGACACCCTGTCTCCAATCTTTCCGCCCTCACTCTCCTGCCATTGCTCACCCAATGTGCCCATCCTTGTTGTTGTGTGCTCTTTAACTGGATGATTCTTGACTGTCAGTCAAAAAGACCTTATCTCCCACCTCCAATTTTGCTCTTGTTACTATGATTCTTTTTCCAGGCTTTCACCACAGTGATCAGGAGATTAATCTACAATTCCTGGAGGTTCCAGGACAATCCAAGAGGAGGGTTGTTGATCCTTGTAGTGGTAGATGTTGCAGAAACACAGAGTAAGGTGAAAATGGTGTGTTCCAACATTGAAGATTGATTTGCCTTGTCTGAAGATCCATCTCTTTGTAACTTTGGAGGTTCAGGCAGGAATTTTGCAATTAGTTTCATTCAGCTCACAGAAGGTATCTCTTCCCTACATGCTCATATTCACTGAACAGGGTCAACTGACCACGAAGGCCTTTAGCCTTTACTAAGCACCAGTGCCTCAGAGGTTGTGGTTCTAAACTCAGCGGCTGTTGGGGTAATATGGCAACTGCTGGCTGAAGACCTGCAAATCAATTCCCTTAGGAGGACAGAAATGTCCATGCCAGTCAAGATCACCAATGCCCTCGAATTTCCCAGCCACTAAATCCTTCCGAGCAGCATGTGATCACATCTGTACACGAGTTAGGCAGCTGTTCTCAATTGCATCAAGAAGATAACTAATGCTCTTTTCATGTTGGTTGTGCAGTTCATACCCTTCCCACTGAAAGCTGATAAAGAGAAAATGAGAACCGGCCAATTCGAAATGCTATGGTGGGGGGGCGGGCTTGGGTGGGGGGGGGTGGGGTACGGTGAAGGGGTGGGGGGTGGGGGGGGGCAGTGAGGGGGGAAGGGGGGCGGTGAGAGGGGGAGGGGGATGTTAGATGATGATGACAGTTAACTGGCAGTAGCAGATTAGCCACTCATTAAACAATCTACCCAACTTGCTTTTCCATTGAGATTGGCTGGTTCACTGGCATCAGTTTTGGGATCCTGCCAAATGTGGAAATAACCTCCCCAGGGTTCACACTGGTGCAGGAGAAACCTCTGGAGCATGTGTGGCATTCAAATATCTGCATGACAAGCTCCTTGACTTTATGAACAGGAAAGGTGTTTGCTCTGCCAGTGTGCAATTAGCATGTGATGCCAATCATCTTATCCTGTGTCTGAATGTCACACAGATTCAGGAAGCTGGCAATGATGCTTTAATTATGTGCCAATGCACCAAACCAGTCCAGAGAAATCAGGGCCATATGTTTGGATGGTTGGTTAGTGATCAGGACTGTCCCCAGACAGCAGAGGCCCGGTTTGGTACAAAAAGTGTCATGGAGTGGATTATAGGAACTACAGGCTTTGCTTTAGGAGTCTGGAGAAACCTGGTGCAACCCAACATCAGAACCAAAATCCTGCAGGTGCTGGGAATCTGAAATAAGAACAGAAAATGCTGGAAATACTCGGCGGGTCTGGCAGCATCTATGGAGAGAGAAATGGAGTTAACGTTTCAGATCGCGATAGCTTTTCATCGGAACTGTTCTAATAAAATGTCATCTTGACCTGAACAGTTGGGCAAGGTTTTCCACAACATCCTGCCCAAAGTTAACGGGCCTTTTGCTGGTGTGTCCAATTTTCAGCCCCACCCACGAGGATTCCCATAACAGGTAGGGCTGGAAAATCCCACCTGTTAACTCTCATTCTACCTCCACACATCCTGACTGACTTGCTGAGTATTTCCAGCACTTTTTAGTTTCTGTCTAGAGGATCAATACAGCTTCTACATAATATCATAAGAAAAAAAGGCTTGCTGAATTCACAAGCAGGCAGTGATCATGATGATGAAGGACTTGGGAGGACCTAACACTTGACAGCTTGGGGCTCGGGAGGGTGTGTGTTGCTGGTGCACGAAAGAGGGGACCTGGAACAGGACAGGCGGCAACCAGGGAAAGGAACATGCAACCAACAGGCCAATGTTTTCAATAAATAAATGTTCACTCTCCAAAAGTAATCACTTCCCACTTACCTGTTCTCCCCCCACACTCTCATAAAGTCCCTTTCCATCACTGACTTGTGCCAAGCTCCTTCATAAAATACACATCTACATTTCCCTGCCATTGTCCCAACCTCCAGAGATGAGGAGTATGCCCAGAAATTTGCTCAGGTCTCTGTGTGCACAAACTGTACTTACTTTCCGGAACATTCACCAAAGGATGTTACAATTCCAATCACCCAGATCTTCATCAAGATCTCAACACCATGACCTCCTTGAGTTGTTGGAAAACTGGCCCTACAGCCTCCGGGAGATGATTTTCCCCAAATCCTTGACCTCACCCACGGCAAGGAGACTCTACAGGGGATATGACGCTGGAGGATATGAGAAAGGCAATGATTGAGGACAACATTGAGTTGATGGGTTGTTAGTTCAGTAACTCATTCGAGGCGGTGTTTGCAATTACCTGATGACACAAAGCTGATGAAGGAACCAAGCAGGACATGGTTTATTTTGGCAGGGCTGCAGGTTTTAATTAACCCAAGTGCAATATTAACAATGCACCATCTGTTCTCCTTACAGAAATTATTTTTCTCTATAGGGGTGGTAGTCGGGACCTCACAGGCAGTAACAACAACAAAGCACTCCTGGCTGGGCTCTCCTCTTGATATCAGGGTGTCAGCAGAGTGAGACCCAGCACTAGCCCAGTGAGCACTCCTCCTGCAGCCCTCATTATCAGTGCAGGTTGGGTCTGGAGGGATGATGCTGCTTCTCATTGTGTTACCACCTTTGCGAGAGAGGGAGAAGGTAAATCTATAGGGAAAGAAAAAAATTACATTAAAATAGAAAGCTAATTAGCAAAGCTAATGGAATGTTATCATTTATTGTGAGGGGAGTTGAATACAAAAGTAGAGAGGTTATGCTTCAGTTATACAGAGCCCTAGTGAGACCACATCAGGAGTACTGTGTACAATACTGGTCTCTTTATTTAAGGAAGGATGTAAATGCATTGAAAGCAGTTCAGAGAAGGTTCACTAGATTAACACCAGGAATGGGTGGGTGGTCTTTTGAGGAAAGGTTGGACAGACTAGGCTTGTATCTGCTGGAGTTTAGAAGAGTAAGAGGTGACTTGATTGAAACATATAAGATCCTGAGATCCTAGGATAAGGGCTCGACAGGGTGGATGTTTCTTCTTGTGGGAGAATCTAGAACTAGGGGTCACTGTTTAAAAATAAGGGGTCGCTCATTTAAAACAGAGATGAGGCAAAATGTTTTCTGTCAGAGGGTCATGAGTCTTTGGAACTCTCTTCCTGAAAAGGTGGTGGAAGCAGAGTCTTTGAATAGTTTTAAGGCAGAGGTGGATAGATTCTTGGTAAGCAAAGGTGTGATAGGTTATCGAGGGTAGGTGGGATGCAGATTTCAGGTTACTATCAGATCAGCCAAGATATTATTAAATGGCGGAGCAGGCTCGAGGGATGAATGGCCTCCTCCTGCTCCTTGTTTGTATGTTTGTTTGTCAGGACATCCCAAAGTGCTTTACGACCAATGGAGTATTTTGAAGTGTAGTCACTGTTGTAATGTATGAAACACAGCAGTCAATTTATGTACAGCAAGATCCCACAAACAGTGATGCGATGATGACCATGACATCTGTTTCTTAATGATGTTGGTTGAGGTTAAATATTGGCCAGAACACAGGGAGAATCATCACCCCCACCCCCACTGCTTTTCTCCAAATAGTACCATGGGATTTTTTACATCACCCAAGAGACAAAAAGGACAATCTTATCTGAAACACAGTGGCCAGGGTTTTTTGGATGGTGGGGTTTCCAGGCCAGCCATTCGAAGAGCCAGCGGGGAACACATCAGCTCTGTAGCCATTTCCCGCTCGAATGGCTGTGAGCGGGACTTCCGCCCCCTCACTCAGGACGGAGCCCTGCCTTGGAGAGCTGAGGGCCAATCTGATTGGCCGGCAGCTCTCTAGTCGCTGCAGCGCCAGAAGCTGCAGTGGACAGGACTGGGATTGCATGCAGTCCCTGGGGCCAAACACCCGGAATTCCAGGAAGAAGTAAGTTTTGGGGTTGTCAGGGTGGGGAGGGTAGGGGAGGCTGGAGTGGGTGGACAGTTGTGGGGGGGGTGGTTGAGGTGTTGGGGGAGAGGCCGTGGGTGGAGTGAGGTCCTGGACGTACCAGATCTTAATTTTGGTGGGGGGGGGGGGGGAGGTTTGAAGTTAAAAGGGGGTTTCTGATGGAGGTACCCCCCTCCCCCACCGCTTCCTACCCGAGGCTTGAACCCGATCATTTTTGGGCTTCTGTCATTCCTGTGAAATCCTCCCACCAGCCTAAAAATTGAGGCTGGGAGGGAAACGGCTCTCAATTGGCCAATAATTGGCTACTTAAGGGCTTCAATTGTGGTGAGGGTGAGCGGTCCCTCTGAGGCCTTGCCTGCCCAGTGTAACATTGCTCAGTGAGCGGGAACCCAGCAGGAAGTCCATCGGAGGAATTTTACGCTCACCCCCGCTACCTACAAACCCACTGGTAGAGAAGAGTAAAATTCAAGCCAGTATCTCTGGCAGTGCAGCACTCCCTCAGTACCACACTGAGTGTCAGCTCAGATGATGTGCCCTGGTCTCTGGTGTCGGACTGGAATCCCCAACCTTCTGACTCAGAGGCAAGAGGGCATCTGACTGAGCCACACCAGAGAGTTACAGCCCGACTACAGGGGGAGGCATTAATTTTCAGCAGTAGAGTGGACAGGTGCCTGAAGGAGCAACAGCATTGGATGAAGGGTGGGCAGGTCTCCCAATTTCTCTAAGGAATCTATGAAGGTGTGCTGATTGAGGTCAGCAAATGCATGGGAACCACCTGGAAGTTATCCCCTAAGCCACTCACCATCCTGACTTGGAAATATATCGGCAGTTCCTTCACTGTCGCTGGGTCAAAATCCTGGAGCTCCCTCCCTAACAGCGCTGTGGGTGTACCTACACCACATGGACTGCAGCGGTTCAAGAAGGCAGCTCATCGCCACCTTCTCAAGGGCAATTAGGGATGGGCATATATGCTGGCCCAGCCAGTGATGCCCACACCCCATGAACGAATAATCTTTTAAAAGTGCTGCTTGATAGCACTGTTGATGACCCCTTCCATTACTTTACTGATGGTGTAGAGTAGACTGATGGGGCGGTAATTGGCTGGGTTAAGTTTCTCCTGCTTTTTGTGTACAGGACATACCTGGGCAATTTTCCACATAGCTGGGTAGATGCCAGTGTTGTAGCTGTACTGGAACAGCTTGGCTAGGGGCGCAACAAGTTCTGAAGCACAAATCTTCAGTACTATTGCTGGAATATTGTCTGGGCCCATAGCTTTTGCAGTATCCAGTGCCTTCAGTTGTTTCTTGATATCATGTGGAGTGAAGCGAATTGGCTGAAAACTGGCGTCAGTGATGCTGGGGACCTCCGGAGGAGGCTGAGATGGATCATCCACTCGGCGCTTCTGGCTGAAGATTGTAGCAAATGCTTCAAGGCATGTCTTTTACACTAATGTGTTGGGTACCCTCAATGTGAAGGCAGGACTTTGTCTCCACAACCACTGTGCCATTGTCATTCCTACCGATACTGCCATGGACAGATGCATCTGCGATAGGTAGATTGGTGAGGACGAGGTCAAATAGGTTTCTTCCCTCTTGTTGATTCCCTCACCACCTGTCACAGACCCAGCCTAGCAGTTATGTCCTTTAGGACTCAGCCAGCTTGGTCAGCAGTGAGCCACTCCTGGTGATGCACATTGAAGTCCTCCACCCAGAGCACAGTCTGTGCCCTTGCCACCCTCAGCACTTCTTCCAAGTGGTGTTCAACATGGCAGAGCACTGATTCATCAGCTGAGAGGGGGGGGTTGCAGTGGAGGGGAGAGGGAGGATAGTACGTGGTAATCAGCAGGAAGTTTCCTTGGCCATTTTTGACCTGATGCCATGAGACTTCATGAGGTCCAGAGTCAATATTGAGGACTCAGGTATGTGAAGAGATAAAGATTGGTGAAAACAAATGTAGGTCCCTTACAGTCAGAAACAGGGGAATTTATAATGGGGAGCAAAGAAATGGCTGACCAGCTAAATACATACTTTGCTTCTGTCTTCACAAAGGAGGATACAATAATATACCAGAAATATTGGGGAACGCAGGGTTTAGTGAGAGGGAGGAACTGAAAGAAATCAGTATTAGTAGGGAAATGGTGTTGGGGAAATTGATGGGATTGAAGGTCGATAAATCCCCAGGGCCTGATAATCTACATCCCAAAGTACTTAAGGAAGTGGCCCTAGAAATAGTGGATGCATTGGTGGTCATCTTCCGAGATTCTATAGACTCTGGAACAGTTCCTACAGTTTGGAGGGTAGCTAATGTAACTCCACTATTTAAAAAGGGAGGCAGTAAGAAAACAGGGAATTATAGACCAGTCAGCCTGACGTCAGTAGTGGGGAAAATTCTAGAGTCCATTATAAAAGATTTAATGGCTGAGCACTTGGAAAACAGTGGCAGAATCGGACAGAGTCAGCATGGATTTACGAAACGGAAATCATGCTTGACAAATCTACTGGAATTTTTTGAGGATGTAACCAGTAGAGTTGATGAGGGGGAGCCAGTGGATGTAGTTTATTTGGACTTTCAGAAAGCTTTCGACATAGTCCCACATAAGAGATTAGCGTGTAAAATTAAAGCGCATGGGATTGGGGGTAGTGTGCTGAGATGGATAGAAAACTGGTTGGCAGACAGGAAACAAAGAGTAGGAATAAACGGGTCTTTCTCTGAATGGCAGGCAATGACTAGTGGGGTACCGCAGGGATCGGTGCTGGGACCCCAGTTATTCACAAAATATATTAATGATTTAGATGAGGGAACTAAATGTAATATCTTCAGCATTGCAGATGACACAAAGCTGGGTTGGAGGTTGAGCTGTGGGGAGAATGCAGAGATGCTTCAGTGTGATTTGGACAAGCTGAGTGAGTGGGCAAATGCATGGCAGATGCAGTATAATGTGGATAAATGTGAGGTTATCCAATTTGGTAGCAAAAACAGGAAGGCAGATTATTATCTGAATGGCTATAAATTGAGAAGGGGGAATGTGCAACGAGACCTGGGTGTCCTCGTACACCAGTCGCTGAAGGTAAACATGCAGGTGCAGCAGGCGGTAAAGGAGGCAAATGGTATGTTAGCCTTCATAGACAGAGGATTCGAGTATAATTGCTACAATTGTACAGGGCCTTGGTGAGACCACACCTGGAATATTGTGTGCAGTTTAAGTCTCCTTTCCTGAGGAAGGATGTTCTTGCTATAGAGGGAGTGCAGTGAAGGTTTACCAGACTGATTCCTGGGATGGCGGGACTGACATATGAGGAGAGATTGAGTCGGTTAGGATTATATTCGCTGGAGTTCAGAAGAATGAGGGGGGATCTCATAGAAACCTATAAAATTCTAACAGGACTAGACAGGGTGGATGCAGGAAGGATGTTCCCGATGGTGGGGCAAGTCCAGAACCAGGGGTCACAGCGTGAGGATATGGGGTAGACCATTTAGGACTGAGATGAGGAGAAATTTCTTCACCCAGAGAGTGGTGGGCCTGTGGAATTCGCTACCAGAGAAAGTAGTTGAAGCCAAGGCATTGTAAGTTTTCAAGAAGGAGTTAGATATAGCTCTTGGGGTGAAAGGGATCAAAGGGTATGGGGAGAAAGCAGGAGCAGGCTATTGAGTTGGATGATCAGCCATGATCATAATGAATGGTGGAGCAGGATCGAAGGGCCAAATGGCCTACTCTTGCTCCTCGTTTCTATGTTTCTATGTTTTTGTAACTCCCAGGGCAACTCCCTCCCGACTGTATACCACTGTGCCACCACCTCTGCTGGTTCTTTCCTGCCATTGGGACAGGACATACCCAGGGATGGTGATGGTGGTGTCTGGGACATTATCTGTAAGGTATGATTCTGTGAGGATGACTATGTCAGGCAGTTGCTTGACCAGTCTGTGAGGCAGCTCTCCCAATTTTGGCACTAGCCCCCAGATGTTAGTAAGGAGGACTTTGCAGGGTCGACAGGGCTGAGTTTGCTGTCGTCATTTCTGGTGCTTAGTTCAATGCCGGGTGGTCCATCAGCTTTCTGACTTTTCTGTAACAACTGGGTGACCTGCTAGACAGCAGTTAAGAGTCAACAACATTGCGGTGTGTCTGGAGTCACCTGTGTGCCAGACCAGGTAAGGATGGTGAGTTGAACATAGGGAAACCTCTTCCATAAAAAGCCTAACAAAGTGATTCAGCACATCGCTCATCACAGCTCCTGTACCATACCTGTGTTGTATTTGCAACACAAACATTGCCAGGTGTCAGCTGTGGTCAGTACACATCATTCTCACTGTGAGTCAGAAGGTTGTAGGTTTAAGACCCACTCCAGAGACTTGAGCACATAATTTACTCTGACAGTTTAATGTGGTACCGAAGGAGTGCTGCACTGTTGGAGGCGCTGTCTTTCAGAAAAGATATTAAACTGAAGCCAAGGCTGCCCTCTCTGGCGGGCGTAAAAGATTCCATTGCACTCTGACAAAGAGCAGTCGAGCTGACCTGGCCAATGTTCATTCCTCAGCCAAGATGACTTTTAAAAATAAACACAGAGATAAAAACAAAAAAAACTGCGGATGCTGGAAATCCAAAACAAAAACAGAATTACCTGGAAAAACTCAGCAGCTCTGGCAGCATCGGCGGAGAAGAAAAGAGTTGACGTTTCGAGTCCTCATGACCCTTCGACAGAACTTGAGTGAGTCCAAGAAAGAGTTGAAATATAAGCTGGTTTAAGGTGTGTGGGAGGGGGAGAGAGAGAGAGAGAAGTGGAGGGGGTTGGTGTGATTGTAGGGACAAACAAGCAGTGATAGAAGCAGATCATCAAAAGATGTCACAAACAACAGAACAAAAGAACACATAGGTGTTAAAGTTGGTGATATTATCTAAGCGAATGTGCTAATTAAGAATGGATGGTAGGGCACTCAAGGTATAGCTCTAGTGGGGGTGGGGGGAGCATAAAAGATTTAAAAATATTTTAAAATAATGGAAATAGGTGGGAAAAGAAAAATCTATATAATTTATTGGAAAAAAAAACAAAAGGAAGGGGGAAACAGAAAGGGGGTGGGGATGGAGGAGGGAGCTCAAGACCTAAAGTTGTTGAATTCAATATTCAGTCTGGAAGGCTGTAAAGTGCCTAGTCGGAAGATGAGGTGTTGTTCCTCCAGTTTGATTTGGGCTTCACTGGAACAATGCAGCAAGCCAAGGACAGACATGTGGGCAAGAGACCAGGGTGGAGTGTTAAAATGGCAAGCGACAGGGAGGTTTAGGTCATTCTTGTGGACAGACCACAGGTGTTCTGCAAAGCGGTCGCCCAGTTTATGTTTGGTCTCTCCAATGTAGGGGAGACCACATTGGGAGCAACGAATGCAGTAGACTAAGTTGGGGGAAATGCAAGTGAAATGCTGCTTCACTTGAAAGGAGTGTTTGGGCCCTTGGACGGTGAGGAGAGAGGAAGTGAAGGGGCAGGTGTTGCATCTTTTGCGTGGGCATGGAGTGGTGCCATAGGAGAGGGTTGAGGAGTAGGGGGTGATGGAGGAGTGGACCAGGGTGTCCCGGAGGGAACGATCCCTATGGAATGCCGACAGGGGGGGTGAAGGGAAGATGTGTTTGGTGGTGGCATCATGCTGGAGTTGGCAGAAATGGTGGAGGATGATCCTTTGAATGCGGAGGCGGTGGGGTGATAAGTGAGGACAAGGGGGACCCTATCATGTTTCTGGGAGGGAGGAGAAGGCGTGAGGGCGGATGCGTGGGAGATGGGCCGGACACGGTTGAGGGCCCTGTCAACGACCGTGGGTGGAAAACCTCGGTTAAGGAAGAAGGAGGACATGTCAGAAGAACTTTTTTTGAAGGTAGCGTCATCGGAACAGATGCGACGGAGGCGAAGGAACTGAGAGAATGGGATGGAATCCTTACAGGACTTGGAAAAATTTATTAATTTTGCTTCCAATCTCCACCCCTCCATCATTTTCACGTGGTCCATCTCTGACACTTCCCTTCCCTTCCTTGACCTCTCTGTCTCAATCTCTGGTGATAGACTGTCCACCAATATCCATTACAAACCCACCGACTCCCACAGCTACCTCGACTACAGCTCCTCACACCCCGCTTCCTGTAAGGATTCCATCCCATTCTCTCAGTTCCTTCGCCTCCGTCGCATCTGTTCCGATGACGCTACCTTCAAAAACAGTTCCTCTGACATGTCCTCCTTCTTCCTTAACCGAGGTTTTCCACCCACAGTCGTTGACAGGGCCCTCAACCGTGTCCGGCCCATCTCCCACGCATCCACCCTCACGCCTTCTCCTCCCTCCCAGAAACATGATAGGGTCCCCCTTGTCCTCACTTATCACCCCACCAGCCTCCACATTCAAAGGATCATCCTCCACCATTTCCGCCAACTCCAGCATGATGCCACCACCAAACACATCTTCCCTTCACCCCCCCCGTCGGCATTCCATAGGGATCGTTCCCTCCGGGACACCCTGGTCCACTCCTCCATCACCCCCTACTCCTCAATCCCCTCCTATGGCACCACTCCATGCCCACGCAAAAGATGCAACACCTGCCCCTTCACTTCCTCTCTCCTCACCGTCCAAGGGCCCAAACACTCCTTTCAAGTGAAGCAGCATTTCACTTGCATTTCCCCCAACTTAGTCTACTGCATTCGTTGCTCCCAATGTGGTCTCCCCTACATTGGAGAGACCAAGCGTAAACTGGGCGACCGCTTTGCAGAACACCTGTGGTCTGTCCGCAAGAATGACCTAAACCTCCCTGTCGCTTGCCATTTTAACACTCCACCCTGGTCTCTTGCCCACATGTCTGTCCTTGGCTTGCTGCATTGTTCCAGTGAAGCCCAACGCAAACTGGAGGAACAGCACCTCATCTTCCGATTAGGTACTTTACAGCCTTCTGGACTGAATATTGAATTCAACAACTTTAGGTCTTGAGCTCCCTCCTCCATCCCCACCCCCTTTCTGTTTCCCCCTTCCTTTTGTTTTTTTTTCCAATAAATTATATAGATTTTTCTTTTCCCACCTATTTCCATTATTTTAAATCTTTTATGCTCCCCCCACCCCCACTAGAGCTATACCTTGAGTGCCCTACCATCCATTCTTAATTAGCACATTCGTTTAGATAATATCACCAACTTTAACACCTCTGTGTTCTTTTGTTCTGTTGTTTATGACATCTTTTGATGATCTGCTTCTATCACTGCTTGTTTGTCCCTACAACCACACCAACCCCCTCCACTTCTCTCTCTCTCTCTCCTCCTCCCACACACCTTAAACCAGCTTATATTTCAACTCTTTCTTGGACTCACTCAAGTTCTGTCGAAGGGTCATGAGGACTCGAAACGTCAACTCTTTTCTTCTCCGCCGATGCTGCCAGAGCTGCTGAGTTTTTCCAGGTAATTCTGTTTTTGTTTTAAAAATAAACAGCCTGGTCAGTATCTTGTTCCTGTTTTGCGGGAGCTTGCTGTGTACAAATGGGCACAATACATTACAAGTGATTACATGTTAAAAGTACTTAATTGGTGTTTGAGACATGTTGAGAACCTAGAAGGCTCTGTATAAATAAATACAAGTTCTTTCCAAACGTTACTGCCATGTGTGCCATTAAGATTTGATTCCCCGTAGATATATTGCATGTCATTGGTCCAAGATCAGGTAATGAGTTACTTGCAGATCAATAGTTAAAAGCCCATTTACTACAGCATTCATCACACAAACACAATATCATCGTTTCCATGCTGATTGATTAAAAAGCAGCCCATTGATCCTGGGATTTGTTTTTGTCAGTAAACAGGATAAACATAATTAGACATGACAGTTTCACATTCCCCCACACCCCCTGCACCCACCCCCCCAACCCACCAACCCCATCACCCCCGCCAACGCCCCGTGGCCACACACACTACTTTTCCTTCAGCCTGTCTCAGCTACGATGTGTAGAGCTTGTTTGAAGAATTCATGCCTAAAAAATAAGTTTTTTAAGTACTGCACATGTGAACTGTGCTGGAGCATTGGGTGTAGATTATAAAGACCCCTCAATAGGAAGTGAAATGGATACTTCTCTCTACACATAAGCAGGGGGGTTCCCTTCACTTACGCTGAAGTCACAACAGGGAAAGGAATCATCCAAGGAAATTCCTGGTCACTTCTTATCTTGATAAAGATTTTCCCAGCTTTACCTACAAATTAACAGAGATAGCATGAGAAATCTTTCCAAGTCCATTGAAGATGACACGTCAGACAGTGACCAGAGGAATCCTGAATTTATAGAATATTTTTAGATGTGTTCCTGTTTGATTTCTGAAAAGCTTTTTATTTTGCTGGAGTGAGTGATTTTCTACTTTTCTTCTTAGGCTCATGCTCGTTGGGTTCCTCATGACACAGTCAGGGAACAGACTGTCTCAGTGGGGAGGGGAGGGTGATGGGGAGTTGGCATTTGGAACATTTATCTCTCCAACATATCAGGTAAACTCACTGGAGAGTAACATCTTCAGATCCAAAGCACAAAGGAAGATTGTGACCGAGGCACATACAAAACTGCAGCCAGTGCAATGCTTCTCCACGCAACCATCCATCTCAAGTCCAACTCATACATGCTACAGAAAAAGGCAGACCACAGTCTTTCCACAGAGAAAGCCTCACCGTCCATCAAAACCAGGATTTAATTGAAGATTGTAGCTGGAATGAGACTAAGACCTATAGGTGCTTGATGCAGATCCTGCTTCACAACAACATCAAAACATCTCCAAGGAGCAGTTTGAGAACAGAAACTTGGAACTGATTGTCAAAGGAGTTTTACAAAAACCAGACCAAATTATATATACATGAATGAAACAATCCATTCGGTCCATGTTGGTGTTTGTTCATGCCAGTACCAGCCCTAATCCCAAGTACCAGCCCTAATCCCAAGTACCAGCCCTAATCCCAATTACCAGCCCTAATCCCATGTACCAGCCCTAATTCCATGTACCAGCCCTAATTCCATGCATCTGCCCTAATCCCAAGTACCAGCCCCAATCCCAAGTACAGCCCTCTTCCCAGATCTCTTCATTTCCCTTTCTTTCAATCCATCTGTTAACCTGCTCTTAAATGTTGATGCAATTAAATAGAAATACAAAATGGAAACACAGCTAAATAAAACTTGATGGAGATAAATCAGGACAGTTATGTTTCTTCTTATGTAAGATATTTATTTTGCATATGATTACTTCTTATTTTTAAAATACCTGGCCTGTTGCTCTCAGGTCATTCATCCGGCTCTGCCTCCCCCCAACTCCCCACCCTCCCCCTCACCCCTAACACCAAAACTTAATGACACAGTCTAAGCTGATGCTTCAGTAAAGTACTGAGGGAGTGCTGCATTGTCAGCGGTGCTGCCTTTGTGATGAGATGGTAAATGGGGGCCATGACTGCCTAGTGAGGTGGATTTTAATGATTCCATGACACTAGTCAAGGAAGATCATTGATATTATCTGGGCCAGTATTTGTTCCTCAATCAGAAACAGATGAAATGGCCAGTATTCTCACTGTGATTTGAGAGGTGTCACTGCATGTAAACAGTGGCCTACATAACAGCCATTTGTTCTTCAAAGTAACTCATTGTAAGCAAAGCCCTTTGAGATTGCTTTATAAACAGAAGCATGGCATATAAAAGCAAGGAAGTTATGTTGACGATTAATAACTCACTGGTTAGGCCTCAGCTGGAATTTTGTGCCCAATTCTGTGCACCACACTTTAGGAAGGATGTCAAGGCTTTGAAATTGGTGCAGAGGAGGTTTTACTAGAATGGGACCAGGTTTGAGGGACTCCAACGTGGAGAGACAGCAGAAGCTGGGGTCATTTTCCTTAGAGCAGTGAAAGTTAAGGGGGAGTTTAATAAAGGCCTTTGATAGAGAGAAATTGCTTCCATTGTCAGGAGGGTCCCAAACCAGGGGACAGAGATTTAAAATAATTGGCAGAAGTGCCAGAGGGGAAATGAGGAGAGATTTTGTATACAGTGAGTTATGTTATGAAGTCCATGGTCTGTGCTGCATGAGTTTCTCTCTTTGTGTTGACCATCAACTTCAGCAATGCCATCAAGAAAGTAAGAGAGTGAATGAATTTCCCTCCTGGCTCAAAGGAGCTGGAAAAGATGTTACACTAAAAACCACAAGACAATTGTTGTGCAGATACAGGTAATTTTTATTGTTCCAGCGTCAGAGACTTGCATTTCCATACCCTCCCAGAAACCATCTCAGATTCTAACTGATACACAGCCACCAGTAAGATTGTTCAGATCCCTGAAGACACGGCTCTTCAAAGCAACTGCTGCACCTCATACAGTAACTGGATGGGCTGAAGAGTGAATATTCACCACAAGGTGTCAGGAAATCCACACTCTGCTCAATCACAATTTGTTTTATTTTCTTGCTGAAAATCGTTGGTATTTTTGGAGGAAATAAATATTGACAAATCAGCTGTTGTATATCCCACACCTACAATCAGTTCAGGGACACACAGTTACATATTTAGTCACTTCTTTAAAAATACGAGCAGTGAAATGCCACCGTGATATTAATGGAGTTAGATTGATTGTCAGAAGCATTGTGCTTTTGGCACATGGGTGGGGGTCGTGGGGTGTCGGTGAGGAACTGGTGACGGTGAATGGGTTGAAAGCTTATGAAGTTGATGGAGTTAGGGCTGGTTGACATCACCCCCTCCACACCCCCCACCCCACCAAAGCAGCCCCCCTCCACCCCCCCAACATCCACACCCCCCGCACCACCCCCCCGCCCCCCCCCCAGCTACCCAGCACACCCCAACACTACCACATCCTGAAGCTATGACTCGTTAACGTTTTTCTCAGTCACCTTAACCAGCTTTGGATACGACAGATGTGAAATTACCAGTAAAATAATAGCTATCTCAGCCATTGACTTACAAAAGGTCATTGCCGGTGAGAGCAGAAACAAGCCTGGCTATCTGATATTAAGAGTGGCAGTGCCACATGCAATGGGTATCAAACGTCAAGTTACAAATTGGAGAGGAGATTTTAAAAGAAGTGGTAAATGAAAATGCCACAGATGTTGAAGATCTTGCTTCATTCTTGCTTGAAACTGTACAACAGACGCCTTGCTCTGTTTAGTGGAAAATTTATTTAAAAGGAACATTTGCTGTGGCACTAATTAATTCCCCATAGATTGTACACTATTTGCTTAATAGGAATGGCTGTCAAAATGGAGTCGTCTGCTTGTCACAGCGCTCTGTTAATCAGCCACTTCCACGCCGTTTGTTAAGATGAAGTGCGCTGAGCTGAATGGTTTTGGTAAAGGATACTTTGTACATGTCTTGCCTTTAAACTGCAACCTCAGCTAAAATGTCTGCTGGGTCACAAGCTCAGTTTCATGTCCTTTCAGATACTGGTTATTGGAAAGTAAGATAAGCTGGGCAGGAATGTTACAAACTATTCAAGAATTGAAACATACACGAAGTGATAACGAGGTTAAAGTGTGGGCACAGGCTGCATAGACAGGGCTTGTATTCCCTTGAATACAGATCAAAGGGGTGACCTCACCCAGGTTTTTAAGATGATTAAAGGACTCTCTTCCTTAAAAGGTTATTGAGGTTGGGGGGGCCGGGGGGGGGGCGGTGTTGGTTGGGGGAAGCCAATTGAAAATGTTAAAACTGAGATTGGTCTCACAAAGAACAGGATCGATTGTCTTAGTCAAAAACTTAGTTAGCAAGATACATGGATTAGGCTTTTCATAGAATGATACAGCATAGAAGAAGGCCATTCAGCCCTTTGTCACTGTGCTATCTTATTGAAAAAGCTATCTGATGAGTTGACTGGTGGATTTGATGAGCAGGATTGTGGTGGTTACTGTTTGGGGCAGGATTGTATCAGGAAGTCAAGGCTCCACATTTCTCTTCTCTGTTGTACTGCCGAAGCTTGGAGCTCTCCTTCTGACCAAAACCGAGCACAGTCCCCGAAATAAACAAGATGCAACACAACATAGGACCCACAAAAAAATAAATGCTGAAACAAATGAGTCTTGCTGAAATTTTCAAGACATCACAAGTACAAAATTATGAGGTACCTAGATAGGGTCGACAGGAAAGAACTTGTATCCCCCTAGCTGAGGGGTCAATTACCAGGGGGCATAGATTTACGGTGATTGGTAGAAGGATTAGAGAGGACATGAACAACTGTCTCACCCAGAGGGTGGTGGGTGTCTGGAATTCACTGTCTAAATTGGTGGCTGAAGCTGAAACGCTCAATTCATTTAAAAGGTGCCTGGATCTGCACCTGTGGTGCTGTAACCTGCAAGCTACAGACCAGGGGCTGGAAAGTGGGATTAAAATGAGCGGCTAGTTTCTTTTTTTTCTCTTTGGCCAGCACAGACACGATGGGCTGAATGGTAATAAAAACAAAAAACTGCGGATGCTGGAAATCCAAAACAAAAACGGCAAGAGAAATACCTGGAAAAACTCAGCAGGTCTGGCAGCATCGGTGGAGAAGAGCACAGTTGACGTGTCGAGTCCTCTTGACACTTCAACAGAACTTGAATTGTCATGAAGACTCGAAACGTCAACTGTGCTCTTCTCCACCGATGCTGCCAGACCTGCTGAGTTTTTCCATGGGCTGAATGGCCTCTTTCTGCACTGTAACATTTCTGTGGTTCTATGATTCTATCTGTAGAAACAGTGACAGCCACAGGAAAGGATAACAGCCAATGTCATCCCAATGTTTTCAAAACTGGAATACAAATGAAGGGATTAAAGAAAAATTAATTGAATGATAATGGAGGGAGACATCCTGGTCAGCATCCCCATAACCGGTGTGGGCCCTGCTCAGTGGTACCACTGTCACCTCTGAGCTCTACTCCAGGCAGATAATCTAAGCTAACAGCCCCAGTGCAGTGCTAAGGGTGTGCAGCGCTGTTGGAGGTACCATCTTTTGGATGAGATGTTTACTGCCTTCTCAGGTAGATGTAAAAAAATCCCAGAGTCAATTTTCAAAGAAGGGATGGGAGGTTGGGGAGGGGGTGGGGGGGGGGGAGGGGGCAGTTGGGGGGGGAGGGGATGGGGGGGTTAGGGGGGTGGAAGGGGGATAGCGGTGCAGGGGTGAGGGTGGTGGAAGTGGGTTGGCAGTGTGGGGGTGGGGTGGGGGGGGAAGGGGGTTGGCAGTGTGGGGGTGGGGTGGGGGGGGAAGGGGGTTGGCAGTGTGGGGTTGGGGGGTTGGGGGGTAAGGGGGTTGGCAGTGTGTGTGTGGGGGTGAAGGGGGTTGGCAGTGCGGGGGTGGGGGGGAAGGGGGTTGGCAGTGTGTGTGTGGGGGGGAAGGGGGTTGGCAGTGCGGGGGTGGGGTGGGGGGGGAAGGGGGTTGGCAGTGTGGGGTTGGGGGGTTGGGGGGTAAGGGGGTTGGCAGTGTGTGTGTGGGGGTGAAGGGGGTTGGCAGTGCGGGGGGTGGGGGGGGAAGGGGGTTGGCAGTGTAGGGGGTTGGGGGGGGAAGGGGGTTGGCAGTGTGTGTGTGGGTGGGAAGGGGGTTGGCAGTGTGGGGGTGGGGGGGAAGGGGGTTGGCAGTGCGGGGGTGGGGGTGAAGGGGGTTGGCAGTGTGGGGGTGGGGGGTAAGGGGGTTGGCAGTGTGGGGGTTGGGGGGGGAAGGGGGTTGGCAGTGTGGGGGTTGGGGGGGGAAGGGGGTTGGCAGTGTGGGGGTTGGGGGGGGAAGGGGGTTGGCAGTGTGTGGGTGGGGGTGAATGGGGTTGGCAGTGTAGGGGGTGGGGGGGAAGGGGGTTGGCAGTGTGTGTGTGGGGGGGGAAGGGGGTTGGCAGTGTGTGTGTGGGGGGGAAGGGGGTTGGCAGTGTGTGTGTGGGGGTGAAGGGGGTTGGCAGTGTGTGTGTGGGTGGGAAGGGGGTTGGCAGTGTGTGTGTGGGTGGGAAGGGGGTTGGCAGTGTGTGTGTGGGGGGGAAGGGGGTTGGCAGTGCGGGGGTGGGGGGGAAGGGGGTTGGCAGTGTGGGGGTTGGGGGGGAAGGGGGTTGGCAGTGCGGGGGTGGGGGGGAAGGGGGTTGGCAGTGCGGGGGTGGGGGGGAAGGGGGTTGGCAGTGTGTGTGTGGGGGTGAAGGGGGTTGGCAGTGCGGGGGTGGGGGGTGTGAATGGGGTTGGCAGTGTAGGGGGTGGGGGTGAAGGGGGTTGGCAGTGCGGGGGTGGGGGTGAAGGGGGTTGGCAGTGCGGGGGTGGGGGGTGTGAATGGGGTTGGCAGTGTGTGTGTGGGGGTGAAGGGGGTTGGCAGTGCGGGGGTGGGGGGGAAGGGGGTTGGCAGTGTGTGTGTGGGGGTGAAGGGGGTTGGCAGTGCGGGGGTGGGGGGTGTGAATGGGGTTGGCAGTGTGTGTGTGGGGGTGAAGGGGGTTGGCAGTGCGGGGGTGGGGGGGAAGGGGGTTGGCAGTGTGTGTGTGGGGGTGAAGGGGGTTGGCAGTGTGGGGGTGGGGGTGAAGGGGGTTGGCAGTGTGTGTGTGGGTGGGAAGGGGGTTGGCAGTGCGGGGGTGGGGGGTGTGAATGGGGTTGGCAGTGTAGGGGGTGGGGGGGAAGGGGGTTGGCAGTGTGGGGTGTGGGAGTGGGTTGGCAGTGTGGGGGCGGGGGGGGAAGGGGGTTGGCAGCATGGGGGTGGGGGGTAAGGGGGTTGGCAGTGCGGGGGTGGGGGTGAAGGGGGTTGGCAGTGTGTGTGTGGGGGTGAAGGGGGTTGGCAGTGTGGGGGTGGGGGTGAAGGGGGTTGGCAGTGTGTGTGTGGGGGTGAAGGGGGTTGGCAGTGCGGGGGTGGGGGGGAAGGGGGTTGGCAGTGTGTGTGTGGGGGTGAAGGGGGTTGGCAGTGTGTGTGTGGGGGTGAAGGGGGTTGGCAGTGTGTGTGTGGGGGTGAAGGGGGTTGGCAGTGCGGGGGTGGGGGGGAAGGGGGTTGGCAGTGTGTGTGTGGGGGTGAAGGGGGTTGGCAGTGCGGGGGTGGGGGGGAAGGGGGTTGGCAGTGTGTGTGTGGGGGTGAAGGGGGTTGGCAGTGCGGGGGTGGGGGGGAAGGGGGTTGGCAGTGTGTGTGTGGGGGTGAAGGGGGTTGGCAGTGCGGGGGTGGGGGGGAAGGGGGTTGGCAGTGTGTGTGTGGGTGGGAAGGGGGTTGGCAGTGCGGGGGTGGGGGGTGTGAATGGGGTTGGCAGTGTAGGGGGTGGGGGTGAAGGGGGTTGGCAGTGTGGGGGTGGGGTGTGGGAGTGGGTTGACAGTGTGGGGGTGGGGGGTAAGGGGGTTGACAGTGTGGGGGTTGGGGGGGGGAAGGGGGTTGACAGTGTGGGGGTTGGGGGGGGAAGGGGGTTGACAGTGTGTGTGTGGGTGGGAAGGGGGTTGGCAGTGCGGGGGTGGGGGGTGTGAATGGGGTTGGCAGTGCGGGGGTGGGGGGTGTGAATGGGGTTGGCAGTGTAGGGGGTGGGGGGGAAGGGGGTTGACAGTGTGGGGGTTGGGGGGGAAGGGGGTTGGCAGTGTGGGGGTTGGGGGGAAGGGGGTTGGCAGTGTGGGGGTTGGGGGGGAAGGGGGTTGGCAGTGTGGGGGGTGGGGTGTGGGAGTGGGTTGGCAGTGCGGGGGTTGGGGGGGGAAGGGGGTTGACAGTGTGGGGGTTGGGGGGGGGGAAGGGGGTTGGCAGTGCGGGGGTGGGGGGGAAGTGGGTTGGCAGTGTGGGGGTGGGGGTGAAGGGGGTTGGCAGTGTGGGGGTGGGGGGTAAGGGGGTTGGCAGTGTGGGGGTTGGGGGGGTAAGGGGGTTGGCAGTGTGGGGGTTGGGGGGGGAAGGGGGTTGACAGTGTGGGGGTTGGGGGGGAAGGGGGTTGGCAGTGTGGGGATGGGGGGTGGGAATGGGGTTGGCAGTGTGGGGGTGGGGGTGTGTGCAAGTGAGTTGACAGTGTGGGGGTGGGGGGTGGGAAGGGGGTTGACAGTGTGGCGATGGGGGGTGGGAATGGGGTTGGCAGTGTGGGGGTGGGGGTGTGTGCAAGTGAGTTGACAGTGTGGGGGTGGGGGGTGGGAAGGGGGTTGACAGTGTGGGGGTTGGGGGGGGGAAGGGGGTTGACAGTGTGGGGGTTGGGGGGGGGAAGGGGGTTGACAGTGTGGGGGTTGGGGGGGTAAGGGGGTTGGCAGTGTGGGGGTTGGGGGGGAAGGGGGTTGGCAGTGTGGGGGTTGGGGGGGTAAGGGGGTTGGCAGTGTGGGTGTTGGGGGGGTAAGGGGGTTGGCAGTGTGGGGGTGGGGGTGTGGAAGTGAGTTGGCAGTGTGGGGGTGGGGGTGTGTGGAAGTGAGTTGGCAGTGTGGGGGTGGGGGTGTGTGGAAGGGGGTTGGCAGTGTGGGGGTTGGGGGGGTAAGGGGGTTGGCAGTGTGGGGGTGGGGGTGTGTGGAAGTGAGTTGGCAGTGTGGGGGTTGGGGGGGGAAGGGGGTTGGCAGTGTGGGGGTGGGGGGGGAAAGGGGGTTGACAGTGTGGGGGTGGGGGGGTGGAAGTGAGTTGGCAGTGTGGGGGTGGGGGTGTGTGGAAGTGAGTTGGCAGTGTGGGGGTGGGGGTGTGTGGAAGTGAGTTGGCAGTGTGGGGGTGGGGGTGTGTGGAAGTGAGTTGGCAGTGTGGGGGTGGGGGTGTGTGAAAGGGGGTTGACAGTGTGGGGGTGGGGGGGTGGAAGTGAGTTGGCAGTGTGGGGGTGGGGGTGTGTGAAAGGGGGTTGACAGTGTGGGGGTGGGGGGGTGGAAGTGAGTTGGCAGTGTGGGGGTGGGGGTGTGTGGAAGTGAGTTGGCAGTGTGGGGGTGGGGGTGTGTGGAAGTGAGTTGGCAGTGTGGGGGTGGGGGTGTGTGAAAGGGGGTTGACAGTGTGGGGGTGGGGGGGTGGAAGTGAGTTGGCAGTGTGGGGGTGGGGGTGTGTGGAAGTGAGTTGGCAGTGTGGGGGTGGGGGTGTGTGGAAGGGGGTTGGCAGTGTGGGGGTGGGGGGGTGGAAGTGAGTTGGCAGTGTGGGGGTGGGGGTGTGTGGAAGTGAGTTGGCAGTGTGGGGGGCTGGATCTGGGTTTTCAATTTTGGGGTGGGTGGTGGGTTTGACAGTGCTGGAATGGGTTGGGGGGTGGAAGTGGGTTTGATAGTGTGAGAGTGGAGGGGGTGGCGGGGGTGGAAGTGGGTTTTCAGTGTGGGGGTGGGTGGTGGGTTTTTCTCCCTGGTGTCGCGAAAATATTTATCCCACCACCAACATCACAAAAATGTATTACCCGGTCATTTATCTCTTTGACGCGTGTGTGGGATCTTGCTGTGCACTTATTGGCTGCTGCATTTTCTACATTACAACAGTGATTACACTTCAGAAAAGTTTTCATTGGCTATAAAACACGTTGGGAAATCCTGAGGTTGTGAAAGGTGCTATCAAAATGCATATGTTTATTTTCCAATACAGAAGCATGTCCATTAAAGAAACATAGGAATCATCAGCAGGAACTTAGAAACAACATTTCACATCTCGACAATAGGCGGGGTTTTGGAGGAGATATTCAGATTTGTTGGTAACGTTTTATAGAGTGAACCTAATTTATTCAAATTCTCAGAAGACATTTAATAAAAGTTCTGCACTTGAGAGACTTTTATAGAAATTCAAGCAAATGGAATAGAAACAAGTTTGCAATAGTTAACCGAAGGTGGTGGTCAAATGTTGAAGGGTCTGGAAAGCAACTGAACAGCGAGCAGTGCCTACAGTCACATCTAATCTCAGTTACATTTGTGGGCAGAAGTGTAAAACGCTTTTAAAATTAAATGGTCTAACACTTAGAGAAAAACTTAAAAAGCACTCGCCATGTTCCAAAATGCTTTACACACAGTCCTGGGAAAAGTTCCTGATTCTATTTCAAATGGTCACATGGGACTTTTAACATCTATCGCTGAGGTAAATCAATGCCTCAAGCTCTTGCTGTATAGTACTCTCTCAATACTGTACCAGGATATCAGCTCAAACCTTGACAAGAACTTTGACTCCACAAGTTGTCAATCCAGGCATGAAAGGTGCTGACAACTTAGCAAAACTGACAGAACTCCCACAATAACAACTTGCATTTATATAGCACCTTTAATGTAGTAAAATTTCCCAAGGTGCTTCAGAGACGGAGAGGTTTAGGAGGGAACTCCAGAGTTTAGGGTCCAGGCAGCTGAAGGCACAGCCACCAATGGTGGAGAGATTAAAATCAGAGATGCTGACAAAGCCAAAAATGGAGATGAACAGCGAACACAAAGGTTTGTAGGGGCTGGAGGAGGTTACAGAGATAGGGAGGGTTGTAGGGGCTGGAGGGGGTTACAGAGATAGGGAGGGTTGTAGGGGCTGGAGGGGGTTACAGAGATAGGGAGGGTTGCTGGGGCTGGAGGGGGTTACAGAGATAGGGAGGGTTGTAGGGGCTGGAGGGGTTACAGAGATAGGGAGGGGTGTAGGGGCTAGAGGGGGTTACAGAGATAGGGAGGGGTGTAGGGGCTGGAGGGGGTCACAGAGATAGGGAGGGTTGCAGGGGCTGGAGGAGGTTACAGAGATAGGGAGGGTTGTAGGGGCTGGAGGGGGTTACAGAGATAGGGAGGGTTGCAGGGGCTGGAGGGGGTTACAGAGATAGGGAGGGTTGTAGGGGCTGGAGGAGGTTACAGAGATAGGGAGGGTTGCAGGGGCTGGAGGGGGTTACAGAGATAGGGAGGGTTGCAGGGGCTGGAGGAGGTTACAGAGATAGGGAGGATTGTAGGGGCTGGAGAGGGCAACAGAGATAGGGAGGGTTGTAGGGGCTGGAGGGGGTTACAGCGATATGGAGGGTTGTAGGGGCTGGAGGGAGTCACAGAGATAGGGAGGGTTGCAGGGGCTGGAGGAGGTTACAGAGGTAGGGAGGTTTGTAGGGGCTGGAGGGGGTTACAGAGATAGGGAAGGTTGCAGGGGCTGGAGGGGGTTACAGAGATAGGGAGGGTTGCCGGGGCTGGAGGGGGTTAGAGAGATAGGGAGGGTTGTAGGGGCTGGAGGGGGTTACAGAGATAGGGAGGGGTGTAGGGGCTGGAGGGGGTTACAGAGATAGGGAGGGATGTAGGGGCTGGAGGGGGTCACAGAGATAGGGAGGGTTGCAGGGGCTGGAGGAGGTTACAGAGATAGGGAGGGTTGCAGGGGCTGGAGGGGGTTACAGAGATAGGGAGGTTTGCAGGGGCTGGAGGAGGTTACAGAGATAGGGAGGATTGTAGGGGCTGGAGAGGGCTACAGAGATAGGGAGGGTTGTAGGGGCTGTGGGGGGTTACAGCGATATGGAGGGTTGTAGGGGCTGGAGGGAGTCACAGAGATAGGGAGGGTTGCAGGGGCTGGAGGAGGTTACAGAGGTAGGGAGGGTTGTAGGGGCTGGAGGGGGTTACAGAGATAGGGAAGGTTGCAGGGGCTGGAGGGGGTTACAGAGATAGGGAGGGTTGTAGGGGCTGGAGGAGGTTACAGAGATAGGGAGTGTTGAGGGGGCTGGAGGAGGTTACAGAGATAGGGAGGGTTGTAGGGGCTGGAGGAGGTTACAGAGATAGAGAGGGTTGTAGGGGCTGGAGGGGGTTAGAGAGATAGGGAGGGTTGTAGGGGCTGGAGGAGGTTACAGAGATAGGGAGGGTTGTAGGGGCTGGAGGAGGTTACAGAGATAGGGAGGGTTGTAGGGGCTGGAGGGGGTTACAGAGATAGGGAGGGTTGTAGGGGCTGGAGGAGGTTACAGAGATAGGGAGGGTTGTAGGGGCTGGAGGAAGTGACAGAGATAGGGAGGGTTGTAGGGGCTGGAGGGGTTGACAGAGATAGGGAGGGTTGCAGTGGCTGGAGGGGGTTACAGAGATAGGGCGGGTTGTAGGGGCTGGAGGGGGTTACAGAGATAGGGAGGGGTGTAGGGGCTGGAGGGGTTACAGAGATAGGGAGGGGTGTAGGGGCTGTAGGGGGTCACAGAGATAAGGAGGGTTGCAGGGGCTGGAGGAGGTTACAGAGATAGGGAGGGTTGTAGGGGCTGGAGAGGGCTACAGAGATAGGGAGGGTTGTAGGGGCTGGAGGGGGTTACAGAGATAGGGAGGGTTGTAGGGGCTGGAGGAGGTTACAGAGATAGGGAGGGTTGTAGGGGCTGGAGGGGGTTAGAGAGATAGTGAGGGTTGTAGGGGCTGGAGGAGGTTACAGAGATAGGGAGTGTTGTAGGGGCTGGAGGAAGTGACAGAGATAGGGAGGGTTGTAGGGTCTGGAGGGGTTTACAGAGATAGGGAGGGTTGCAGTGGCTGGAGGGGGTTACAGAGATAGGGAGGATTGTAGGGGCTTGAGGGAGTCACAGAGATAGGGAGGGTTGTAGGGGCTGGAGGAGGTTGCAGAGATAGGGAGGGTTGTAGGGGCTGGAGGGGGTTACAGAGATAGGGAGGGTTGTAGGGGCTGGAGGGGGTTACAGAGATAGGGAGGGTTGCACGGGCTGGAGCGGGTCACAGAGATAGGGAGGGTTGTAGGGGCTGGAGGGGGTTATAGCAATATGGAGGGTTGTAGGGGCTGAAGGCGTTCACAGAGATAGGGAGGGTTGTAGGGGCTGTGGGGGGTTACAGAAATAGGGATGGTTGTAGGGGCTGGAGGGGGTCACAGAGATAGGGAGGGTTGCAGGGGCTGGAGGGGGTCACAGAGATAGGGAGGGTTGCAGGGGCTGGAGGGGGTCACAGAGATAGGGAGGGTTGCAGGGCTGTGGGGGTTACAGAAATAGGGATGGTTGTAGGGGCTGGAGGTGGTTACAGAGATAGGGAGGGTTGTAGGGGCTGGAGGGGGTTACAGAGATAGGGAGGGTTGTAGGGGCTGGAGGGGGTTACAGAGATAGGGAGTGTTGTAGGGGCTGGAGGTAGGTTACAGAGATAGGGAGGGGTGAGGCCATTGAGGGATTTGAACATAAGGATGAAAAATTTAAAATCAAGGCATTGGCAGACCAAGAGTGACTCGGGGTGATGGGTGAATACGGTTTGGTGTAAATTAGGTAACAGGAATCTGAGATTATAGATCTGGATTGAAAGCTGACTATAGAAGTAGAGAACATGATCTTGGCTCTCACTGTGGTCTGTAGTCAGAGAATGTTGTATTTCAAACTGAGATGATGCTCAGTGTGTTTGAGAGGATGTAAAATATTAAATCGTACAGCGAAGGTGTCCCAGTCAATACTTATTCCTTAATCAATGCCACTAAAAACAGAGGAGCTGCTCAGATATGCTGGTGCCAGTTTGGTGTGAGCAGACTGCATTTTCCTACATTGCAACAGGATCTGTACTGCTGAAAAATCTTCATTGCCTGTGACGCGCGATGGGACATCCTAAAGACATATCAAGATGGTTTATAAACACAAGCTCATTCCTTCTAAGAACTAGAGTCAGTGTTAAATGGCAAGCTCATTATCCCTAATTTAATCTACTATTTAAAAAGTGCTTAAAACAATAAGAATTCCAAAGAGGTCAAATAATTTCAAATCATTCATTATCACAAAATAACATTATGTAAATCTGGTAAGATATTAATAGGCACATCAGGCTAGCAACAAAAATCGTTATGGGCCTGTTACCTTGGAAACAGTCATCTGTCGAGAATACTCTGCATGGCTTTGAGCTGTTTGCTTTCACATTAATGAATAGTTTTGGATGGGTTTTGAAATTTCTGAAAAGACTGGAGAACAAATACTTACATTTATATGGCGCCTTGACCATCGTAAAAATGTCCCATGATGCTTCACAGGAGCGATAGCAAAATCTAACACTGAGCCACATAAGGAGATATTTGAACGGATGACCAAAAGCTTGGTCAGAGAGATGGGTTTTAAAGAGCGCCTTAAAGGAGGAGAGAGAAGTAAAGAGGAGAAGGGTTTAGGGAGGGAGTTCCAGAGCTTAGGGCCCCAGGCAGCTGAAGGCACGGCCGCCAATAGTGGAGTGATGGGAATCGGGGGGTGTACAAGAGGCTGGAATTGGAGGAGCGCAGATATCTCAGAGGGTTGTGGGGCTGGAGGAGATTACAGAGAGAGGGAGTGGGGGGGAGAGACCATGGAGGGATTTGAAAACAAGGGTGAGAGTTTTCAAATTGAGGGGTTGCTGGACAGGGAGCCGATGTAGGTCAGCGAGTGATGGGGGTGAATGGGACATGATGATGGGAGAGGATAAGGAACAGTAAACTCAGCTGGAAGACAAAGGCAACAGTGAGGCAGCGAACAAACTGGCTCAGCATCTGACCACACAGAAAGCTGTAATGAAGTTATTTTATACAGCAGGTACCAACAGATGAGGCTGGGAATAAACATGTGAAATGTATGGAAAATATAAATGTTTTTTAAGTGTGTAATTTCGTGGAGCTGACCAGCGGTATTTTCCTTATTGTGATTATGAGTCAAGTAACCTGATTCACAGGGAAGTGAGGTGAAAGAAATTGCAGCTGTGACAAGGGTAAGTCCTTACTGCAGTAAACTTCTCACATGGTTTAATGGAAGTGAAAGGCAAGCTCTAATTTCTTCCCAAGACAATGGAACTGGGAGCAGAGTTGGTAAAGCCGGATGCGGAGTCCCCTGCACTCCCTCCCCGCTAGCGCCCCCCCCCCACCCCTCCCCAGTGCCAGCATCGCCCCAGATCCTGTGCCCTAATCCTGACACCTCCTTGCACCCACCCACCACATCCCCTGCATGTCCCCAGTCTCCCCACACATCCCGCACCCCCTCTACAGCTCACCAAGTGTAGGGTGTGGGGAATCAGCCAATGAGCAGGTCAGAGTTTGTAGGGACGAGTAAATGGGGGTGAGGGGGAGGGGGGGGGTGGGGGAGCTGGTGGTTCTGCTTATCCCGACAGTAAGCCTGAGCTATCATTGAGAGCCCAGGATGTGGCTGGAATAGTGTTAAATGCCTATATGTGACTTCAGTCCCAGACCAGCAGGGTTGACTCTTAGCTGTTCGCTGAAGCAAGCCCCTCAGCTGGAGTGAACTACAGATGGACGATAAATATTTGCTTTGCCAGCAACCTCCCCATTCCAAAGATGGAGATATTTCTCAGTCAACATTTCAACAGCTCCTAAAACTTTTTTTGAGATTCCTGAGAGGCCTGTTTCAGACTCTTGAACGTTTCTTCTCTAACAAGACTTTAAGCACTGGAGGTCTCGCCTGGGAATCAGTATAGTCCATTCCAAATGGGCTTTCACTCAAACACACCATGCTGTACACAATGACCTATCAGGAAAGGTACTGTAAAAACATCTGCTTAAGCAACAGCGAGTGAGAGCCGTTAACCCAGCTTTTCCTTTCAGGTGTTGACCTGCCACACATACTGAGTCCTTGCTGTTCTTATAACTACAAATTAAGTCTTAATTCTGAACACTTGGTGATGAGGTAGTTAGCGTATTTTCAATACATCTCTGGTGCAGAGGAAAGGAATAGCGCTTAGCTAACTCATGGAAGTCTGGTGGATCAGCCCTGTCTCTGACCCTGAAGCCCCAAGTTCAAGTCCCCTTTGGGTGTAGTAACCGCGGAAGGAAGGTCATGACACAGTTTGAACCAGCAAATAATCAGCCTGTTAACGCTTACTCAAAGGGAAACATGTGCATGAGAAGATACCAGCAAGCAATTATTAATGTAAACAAAGATAGGATCTAACTACCAGGTGAACTGGGCAATCAAGTGATTGGCTGTGAATGAGGCACATTTTTTATTAAAGTGCTGGAATTTCTTTCTTGTAACCTTTACTGCACTCCCTCTATGGCAAGTATACCCTTTCTTAGGTAGGGAGACCAAAACTGCACACAATGCTCCAGGTGTGGTCTCACCAAGGTCCAGTACAGCTGCAGTAAGACATCCTTGCTCCTGTACTCAGTCCTCTCACAATGAAGGCCAACATACCATTTGCCTTCTTAACTGCTTGCTGCACCCACATGCTTGCTTTCAGTGACTGGTGTACAAGGACATCCAGGTTCTTTTGTACATCAACATTTCCCAATCTATCACCATTTAAATAATACCCCGCTGTTCTGTTTTTCCTACCCAAGAGGATAACTTCACACTTATCCACATTATACTGCATCTGCCATGTATTTGCCCACTCACTCAATCTGTCTAAATCACATTGAAGCCTCTTAACATCCTCCTCATTGCTCACATTCCCACCAAGTTTCGTGTCATCAGCAAACTTGGAAATATTACATTTGGATCCCTCATCCAAATCACCACCAGCCATTCCAAAAAAGACCCATTTACTTCTATTCTCTGTTTTCTGTCTGTTAATCAATTCTCAATCGAAAACACTCACACACAGAATTACACAATACAGTCTCAACATACAAACACACACACTCACGCATACACTCAAACACACACACACATTCACACACACAAAAACACATACATGCACTCACAAACACATTTTACACACACACTGACACACACCACAAACACATACACACATATGCACACACATAGGCACGTATGCACACACACTCACACATACACACAGATACACACACATTCACACACACATTCACACACATTCACACACACATACACACACACATGCAAACACATACACTTACACATCCACTTATAGTCTCACATATACACACCCACTCACCATACACTCTCATACACATTCAAACGCACACAAAAATACAAACATACACTCACAAACATATATTCACAACATACACATTCACACACGCGCACACACACACACATTCACACGCACCCGTGCAACACACTCACACTCACACAGTCTCACATATACACACACACACTCGCACATACACTCAGACACACACACAAAAACACACATATCCAAACACACACACACACACACACACAAATACACACACATATATTCACGCGCACAAAAGTACACTCACGCGTGTGCACAAACACACACCATAGACGCACACAGACATATGCACACACACACGCATGTGTGCACGCACACTCACATTTACACACAGATACACACACACATGTGCAAACACACACACACAGTCACACAGTCTCACATATACATAGGCACTCACATGCACTCAAGAACACACACATTCAAACGCACACAAAAATACACACATACACTCACAAGCACATATTCAAATGGATACACATTCACACACACGCACACACACACATACACACACACACACATTCATACACGCACACGCACACACACACACACATTCATACACGCACACACACACACACACACACACACACACACACACACATTCCTACGCACCCATGCAAACACATACACACTATCCAAGGCTTCTAGTTCCCAGGGAGTGGTCACTGATGTGAAATCAGCTACTGGAATCCTTTCTCCTGCAGAATCCTTATATTAGTTGGCTAAACTGAGATCACCACATGACGGAGAAAATGAAGACACCTATCATGCTGTCACTGCCAGGCTCATTACGTTAATGTCCCATTCTGCTGTGTTCTCATCTCATTTTCATTTCCACCTGAAGTGGATCATGTTTCCAATTGTTCCAAAGATTGATAATCATCACTGGCTTCCAATGCCAGATACCCGGAAATCAATGGTTAATTCTAACATAATCACATCTGCCTTGGCTCAGAGCCTTGGCTTTGTATGGAGATGTCATCCTTGGACACAGCAGGAGAACTTTTTTGAAACATTTTGTGCTGTGCTTATTCCTCTGACTAGATATTATATCAATTTCTGTCAGTTTTCTAGATTGTCATTCTATAATAATTGTTATTTTAAGCTTTTGATGAGCAACTAAAATTGATGACTAACCTTGAATATTTGTGCTATAATTTTCAGATGAATTTTTTCACTGACATTTCAAGTTTCAAGATGAAGTGTTTTGGTATTTGATGAGATAGGAATTCATAACACCTTCACCAACCAATTAAATTATCCTAAACAAAAACAGAATTACCTGGAAAAACTCAGCAGGTCCGGCAGCATCGGCGGAGAAGAAAAGAGTTGACGTTTCGAGTCCTCATGACCCTTCGACAGAACTGTGTTTTCTGTCGAAGGGTCATGAGGACTCGAAACGTCAACTCTTTTCTTCTCCGCCGATGCTGCCGGACCTGCTGAGTTTTTCCAGGTAATTCTGTTTTTGTTTTGGATTTCCAGCATCCGCAGTTTTTTTGTTTTTAATTAAATTATCCTCATCAGTCTGTCACTACCACTTCTCCAGATGCATTTTTGAAATAACCAACTATGAATTATCATGAGCATTTATTTACTTAATGACCAATATATATGTGGGTGGAACTATGTAAATTATAATGTTTAACTATTCTTTAATCATAGATTTCATTCATAAGGAGAAATCTGGAGATGGAATAATTGCCTCAGCATTTCAAGAGAGAGGAATAAATGAGCACTGAAATTTCCATGATATTTTCTGTCATATCCAGCCCTGTTCCCGCTGTCATGTTTGGTCATGCAAGGATGTTTTTAAAATTTCAGTAATGGGATGTGGACATCACTGGCTGGGCCAGCATTTATTACCCATCCCTAATTACCCTTGAGAAGGTGGTGGTGAGCTGCCTTCTTGAGCCACTGCAGTCCTTGTGGTGTAGGTACACCCACAGTGCTGTTAGGGAGGAAGTTCCAGGATTTTGACCCAGCGACATGAACTTCACCTAACATGGTGACAGACAGGGGTCTGACCCAGAAGGGCGTAGATCGCAAACTCCCACCCCCTGCCTTCGAAAGATGTCAGATAATACGTGTGGCGGCCATTGAACGGCTTCCCGGTGGGAAGCTGGCCAGTCACATGCATGAAGGGCGGACAGCACGCTGAATCCAGGGGGCAACATTAGGGGGCAGAAGGGGCAAGCCCTGATCCAGACGTCAGTCACAGATGACCATTTAAAGGGGCCCCTGCCATTGGAGAGTGGCAGCTGCTTCAGAAAGCATCTTTCGGAGGAGCAAGGTTTTTGTGTGGAGGAATATAAATCCCAGTGAAGTATTGCAGTGGGTAAGAGCTTGGTTTTGAATGTGGATGACTATTCTGCTAGTGTGGAAGCTTTCAGGAGCTTTCCCAGGGAGGAAAGAACGTTAGAACATTCCCCTGATGAACAGCAAGTGTTCAGGGAGCTATTCAAAATCAGCCCCTTGAAAACCAGCCCTTAACTCTCTGTCTCTCGACAGATTGCCGAGCAAATGGAGTGAGGGGCTGGGGCTGGCCCCAAGCCAAGGATGGCCTTGAGGCTGGAGAATGACCCCCTGCGGTCCTCCTCCAAGCTGTAAGTTCTCAGCATGCCCGCTGACAGGAAGGGGAGACCTCCCAGCCAGACAAAAACAGCGTGGACGGAGGTCACCGCGGAGGTGAGCGGCCTTGGGTCATACAGTGACCCTTGCTGCAGCGCTGGAAAAGGCTCAATGCCCTGCTGAGCTCTGAAAGGGTGAATGTGTTACCGTTCTGGAGACGGACATGCATGGAAGGCTGTGATGTGGGTCAGTGGTGGGATTGTTTTGCCTACTCCCCCAAGTGTGTAAGACAGCGTGATGCAGACATGCCACTCTGTGTGGCAATAGGGGTTATGCAGGAGGGGTGGGGGCTAGGCTGGGGAATGCAATACCTTTTAGTTGACAAAGAGCAGTGAGCAATGTGGTGACAAAGATAAAAACAAAAAAACTGCAGATGCTGGAAATCCAAAACAAAAACAGAATTACCTGGAAAAACTCAGCAGGTCTGGCAGCATCGGCGGATTTCTGTCGAAGGGTCATGAGGACTCGAAACGTCAACTCTTTTCTTCTCCGCCGATGCTGCCAGACCTGCTGAGTTTTTCCAGGTAATTCTGTTTTTGATGTGGTGACAAAGTATGGGTTGGCCACCCATCTGAAGTTATGAGGATAACACAGTTTCATCGTTACAATTTCTCTCATAATTTGCCGGAGAAGAGGGAGTACAATGCCATAGAGAGGAACAGCAGCATAGGCAATGTCCCCACTGTCACCAACCTGGTTAAAGGTGAGGTCCTGGAGTTGGCTGCCACTGATTGGAGCCAGGCCATAAGCTGGGGTGAGGTGGGAGGAAGGCCCTGGGCTGGTTAGGTTCTAAGGACTCACGTCTATAATTCCTGCAAACAGTGCTGAGGGGGCTGGGGTGGGGAGGCTGCTGGAAACTGGGGAGATTGGCAGGAAGGCGGCACTGATGGAGGCTTGCAGAATTCAGGGAGGAAGATGTGCTTCCATGTCAAAGCGTCTAGGGTTGAAACACTGGCTAAAACTCCCAATGGTTCCAGGAGTTTCTCTGCAAACTCAGCTCAAAGGAGGGAGACGCCCATCATTCTCCCTCTTTTTGTTTCCACCACAGGTGCAACATCGGCAGCTGCGGACCAACGCTCCTCCGAGGAACTGACTGTAACCTCGGAGGAGGGAGAGGGAGAGGAAGCCTCAGAGAGTGCAGCATCACATCCCTGCTCTGCACCCAGCAGCAGTGCAGATAGACACAATCTTCGGAGGCACTATCATTCCAACACAGAAGCCAAGGCATTCGCACCCTGTACATTCATTTGGCAGGGGAGGGCCTTTGTCTGCCTGGTGCTGCTGCCTCCCCTCCACAGCGGGTTGCTCACTTTCCTGCACCTCATGGCACACCTGCTCACAGGTCAGCTGGCCTCCTCCTCCTCTCTTCCTCCTCCCCTCCTCCTCCTCACTGGAGGAGGTGCCTCCAGCAGAATTCACATCATCAGACATTGATTTACAGCACAAATGGTGCAGAGCTCAATGTTGATGAGAGCATTTCCTTTCTGCCCTCTTCCTGAGGAGATGCCCTAGTCTAGGTGTACATGTTATGAAAAGCAAAATTTCCAACGCTAGCTTCGCCTCACGGCTGCAGCAGGATACTCTTCTGTTAAAGTCAGCCGTAGTTCCACTTGCAGCTTTTATATCCCCCTTTCCAATATGACATGAAAATAAAACTGCCTCTTGTGCACCCTTTGCATGATGACATGGGCTACATTTTACTGAAGTCAATTGGTTTCCAAACCAGCTTAATTGCTTAGTAATGAGGTATTTAAAAATGGTGGGACGGCTGCCGATTTCAGGGCCCACCCAGCTACAGCGTTGCGCTGGACTGGCATGAGGACGCCAGCTTCCTAACCCAGCACCATGATGCCCGATTTTACACATGCACAGGACTGCAGCAGTCCTGCTTTGCACATGTAAAATTCAGCCCATAGTTCCAATTCAGGATGGTGTGTGGCTTGGAGGGGAACTTGCAGGTCCTGATGGTCCCATACATCTGAGCTATCTAGAAACATAAGCACTAAAATTAAGGCTTATGTTCCATTCACTGTACTGAGGCAGTGCTGCACTGTCAAAGGTGCTGTCTTTTGCCTGTGACATTAAAGTGATTACACTGACCAATACCTAGCTTTCAATCAACATCATTATAATAGGTTAGATTGTTTTCACATTGCTGTTTGTGGGATCTCACTATGCACAAATTGGCTGCCTCATTTCCTATATTACAGCATGGTTACAGTTCTAAAGTACTTAATTGGTTGTAAAGCACTTTGGGATGTCCTGAGATTATAAAGGAACTATATAAATGCAAGTCTTTCTTTCTTTTACACCAGCTCTTGTCTCCCTGTAAAAAACAGCACAGGAAAATTATTTGGTAAGTGTAGCAAAATCTCATGTACGTGAGCATTTCCAGTTCACATTTTTGATCAAAATCATTATGTAAACCCATATTGAAACAGCCTATGTCAACATTTAGAATGGACATCTTGAATGGAAGGATGACAATGTTACTGAATTGAATGAGGACAATGCCATAGGCATTTTTCCAGTGATATAATTCTGGTTTCTTGTTTGTCACACCTGTTTCCTGGTGTCATGCTTTATTGAATCATTAAAATTTACAGCACAGAAGGAGGCCATTCAGCCCATTTAGTAATGTTTTTGTGACATTGTCTAGAGTTAGCACCATTAAGTTTAACAATACTGGAATGTTCAGTCCTCCTATCACTCATTGATCATGCCGTGGCGAGAGTTACCATTTAACTTACTGTAAGAAAGGACATAAGAGCTTCACTCATGGCACACTGGATGTGTAAGCCTAATTTCTCCTACAGCTCAAGAGCAGGCAGGAAGATCCTGGTTTATTTCTTCCCCTGTGGGGAGATGGTGGTGTTGTGGTATTGTCACTGGACTGGTAATCCAGAGACTTTGGGGCCCAGGTTCATAATCCCACCACAGCAGATGCTAGGATTTGAATTCAATAAAAATCTGCAATTAAAAGTCTAATGATGAACACAGAACCATTAAAAACCCATCTGGTTCATTAATGTCCTTTAGGGAAAGAAATCTGCTGTTCTGACCTGGTGACTCCTGACCCACAACCCTGACTCTGAAGTGCCCTAGCAATACATTCAGTTCCACCACACTGCTAAAAAGGAATGAAACTGGACAGACCACCAAGGATATCCACAGCACAAAAACAGAATTACCTGGAAAAACTCAGCAGGTCTGGCAGTATCGGCGGAGAAGAAAAGAGTTGACGTTTCGAGTCCTCATGACCCTTCGACAGAACTAGGCGAATCCCAGGAAGGGTTGAAATATATCCACAGCACATGGACTGCAGTGGTTCAAGAAGGCAGCTCACCACCACCTTCTTGAGGGCAATTCAGGATGGGCAATAAATGTTGGCCTAGACAGTGATGCCCACATCATGTAAATGAGTTTTTTAAAAATTCCATATTCTGTAAAAAGAACCAGGGATAGCAGTTTCTTCTCACCCTTGTTTATTCTACTCATTTCCCAGCAACATAATCTATTTGAGCAAAATATTGTGTTGGCTCAGTTTTGGAATATTTTCTCTTGTTAATTGATTACCTTGTGAAATTATTCCAAGGTATTGATATTTCTTGATCAATAATTTAAAAAGCTGAACTTATTATTTGCAACCAAGGCTAAAATGGCTAAAAATGTTCATCCTTCTTCATTTTTATGAGTGACATTTACAACTGCAGATCCATCACCATCATCCCAGTAATGATTCATTGTTCTATAAACAGGTTCCAAGCTTAGACTTGCTTTATTATGCTGATTCAAATAGTGAATTTGATATAAGCCAAAGTGAGCTATTTTGGGTTTCTCGAAAACTAATGGAAGTTTTTCATATGTTTAGGATTTGTGCTGTTAAAATCACAGAATGAACAGCCAAGCTGTTCCAGTACAGCCACAACACTGACATCTACCCGGCTATGTGGAAAATGGCCCAGGTATGTCCTGTACACAAAAAGCAGGACAAATCCAACCCGGCCAATTACGGCCCATCAGTCTACTCTTGATCATCAGTAAAGTAATGGAAGGTGTCATCAACAGTGCTCTCAAGTGGCACTTGCTTAGCAATAACCTGATGCCCAGGGTTCCGCCAGGGCCTCTCAGCTCCTGACCTCATTACAGCCTTGGTTCAAACATGGACAAAAGAGCTGAACTCCAGATGTGAGGTGAGAGTGACTGCCCTTCACATCAAGGCAGCATTTGACCGAGTGTGGCATCAAGGAGCCCTAGCAAAACTGGAGTCAGTGGGAATCCGAGGGAAAACTCCACTGGTTGGAGTCATACCTAGCACAAAGGAAGACGGTTGTAGTTGTTGGAGGTCAGTTATCTCAGCTCCAGGACAGCAGTTCCTGAGGGTATTGTCCTCGGCCCAACCATTTTCAGCTGCTTCACCTTCCTTCCATCATAAGGTCAGAAGTGGGGATGTTCGCTGATGATTGCAAAATGTTCAGCACCATTCGCGACTCCTCAGGTACTGAAGCAGCCCATGTCCAAATGCAGCAAGACCTGGACAATATCCAGGCTTGGGCTGACAAGTGGCAAGTCACATTGGTGCCACAAGGGACAAGTCAGGAGTGTGATGGAATAATCTCCATTTGCCTGGATGAGTGCAGCTCCCACAACACTCCAGAAGCTTGACACCATCTAGGACAAAGCAGTCCGCTTGATTGGCACTGCATCCACAAACATTCACTCCGTCTACCATCATCGCACAGTAGCAGCAGTGTGTACCATCTACAAGATGCACTACAGGAATTCACCAAGGCTTCTTCGACAGCACCTTCCAAATCCACAGCCACCATCATCTAGAAGGACAAGGGCAGCTGATAGATGGGAACACCATCACCTGGAAGTTCGCCTCCAAGCCACTCACCATCCTGACTTGGAAATATATCGTCGTTCCTTCACTGTCACTGGGTCAAAATCCTAGAACTCCCTCCCTAACAGCACTGTGGGTGTACCTACACCACGTGGACTGCAGCGGTTCAAGAAGGCAGCTCACCACCACTTTCTCAAGGGCAACTAGGGATGGGGAATAAATGCTGGCCTAGCCAACAAAACCCACATCCCATGAATGAATTACAAAAGTAGTTTAAGGAGGATCTATTAAAGAAGAGAGGGAAGGAAAGATAAAAGGATTTAGAGTGAGATTCCAGATTCTGGTCACACAATGCTGTCGAGCCACAACTTTAGTCTATTGTGTCTTTGTTTAATCGTATCTTTCAAATTTGTCTGTTTTTCTACTGTAAAAATAATTAAGTAGATAAAAGCAACCCTATCTAGAAGATTTTTTAACTCTTGCTGGATTCCAAAGGATGTTCAAGGAAAAAGACTCATGGTTTTCATGTCAGGCCCTGTAACTGATGACCTGTACAGTACCAATTTTAATTGCCTCTTATTCTAGTATCGATCAAGCTGACCTTATTTTGTAACTCTATCTTATTTCATGAATAAATTGCACTAATAATTTTAGCCTGTCAAGTTACTGCTCTGTATTTGAAATATTTTTCACTTATCTAAAATAAGCGTGGTCACAAATCATGGCTCAATGTTCATTTTAATAGTAGTACTGCAAAGGGGTGATTGTTAGAGCAGAGAAGGTTAATAGAGCTGTTTAAGATCATTCAGGGGTCTGGAGGAACTGTTTCCAGTTGCAGAGGGGTCAGTAAGAAAAGAACACATTTAAAATAGTTGGTACAAGAACCAGAGGGAGAGATGAGAATATTTTTACGCAGTGAGTTGTGATCTGGAAGGCGCTGCCTGAAAGCGCAGTGGAAGCAGATTCAATAGCAACTTTCAAAAGGGAATTGGATAAATACTTGAAGGAAATATTTGCAAGGCTATGGGAAAAGAGCAGGGGGAGTGGGACTAATCAGACATTTCTTTCAAAGAGCTGGTATAATGGGCCGATGCGCCTCATATTGTGCTATATTATTCTGTGTTAATCCAAAGGTCAAAGCAATCTGGGAGGGTAGAACGTGAAAGAAAGAATTTTAGATTCTAAGGGTAGGTCATAAAATCTTTTGTCAGGTAGTTGAACCAATTGAAAGCGCAAAAGAATCCAGCACAGCATGTCCCTAGTACCATGAGTGTGAAGAAAATTATAGAAACATATAGCAACAAGTTTTGGTTATGTAGGGCCTTTAACATCATAAAATGCTGCAAGGTACATTAGAGGATTGTTATCAGACAACAACTGACACTGAGCCAAAGTGGGAGATATTAGGGCAAGTGACCAAAAACTTGACCAAAGAGACAGGATTTAAGGAGAACCTTTGAGCATGAGAGAGGTTTAGGGAGGGAATTCCAGAGCTTAAGCATGAATGCCAATAAAGGAAATCGAGGATGCCCAAGAGGTCAGAATTGGAGAAGTGCAGAGATCTCGGGAGGGGCTGTGGAGCTGCAAGAGGTTACAGAGAATGGGAGGAGTCAGATTCCATGGAGGGATCTGAAAACAGGGATAGAAAATTAACATTTCTATATGAATATTCTCCTTGAATAAAGACAGACTTACATTGATATAGCACCATTTATAGCCTCAGGATGGGTCAAAGCACATCACAGCCAATGAAATACATTTCCAAAGAGTAGTGACTGTTGTAATGTGGGAAACATGGCAGCCAGCTTGTGCACAGCAAGATCCCACAAACAGCAATGTTGACCAGATAAACTGTTTCCTTGGGTGATGTTGATTGAAGGGTGAATTTTAGAAGAATTCTTTGCTCTTCCTCCAATGGTGCTCTTGGATTTTAGTTTTGAACACATGGTCAGACCCCAAGTTTAATGCAGCATTGACCTAACAGTGTAAGGCAGAATGTGTGTTTAAATCCTAGACTAGGACTTAATTCATTTTTATATTCCTCTCTATCAAAGGTAAATTGGCATAAAAATCCTTATAAAGAAATTAAATGTGAAGATTGAAAGGTGTGAATGGAAAGCTACCAGTTTCAGTGTGAGTGATCGGTTCAGGTTCCGTGTGAGTGGCCAGTTTCAGTGTGAGTGACTGGTTCAGTTTCAGTGTGAGTGACCAGTTTCAGTGTGAGTGACCTGTTTCATTGAGTGACCAATTTCAGTGACTGGCAAGTTTCAGTGTGAGTGACCAGTTTCAGTGAGTGACCAGTTTAATTGAGTGACCAGTTTCAGTGAGCGACCAGTTTCAGTGAGTGACCAGTTTTAGTGAGAGACCAGTTTGATTGAGTGACGTGTTTCAGTGTGTGACCAGTTTCAGTGAGTGACCAGTTTCAGTGAGTGACTAGTTTTAGTGACTGACCAGTTTAATTGAGTGACCAGTTTCAGTGAGTGACCAGTTTCAGTGTGAGTGACCAGTTTTAGTGTGAGTGACCAGTTTCAGTGAGTGACCAGTTTCAGTGTGAGTGACCAGTTTTAGTGTGAGTGACCAGTTTCAGTGAGTGACCAGTTTCAGTGTGAGTGACCAGTTTTAGTGTGAGTGACCAGTTTCAGTGAGTGACCAGTTTAATTGAGTGATCAGTTTCAGTGAGTGACCAGTTTTAGTGAGCGACCAGTTTAATTGAGTGACCAATTTCAGTGAGTGACCAGTTTCAGTGTGTGACCAGTTTCAATGTGAAAGACCAGTTTCAGTCTGAGTGACCAGTTTCTGTGTGAGTGACCAGTTTCAGTGAGTGACCAGATTCAGTGTGAGAGACCAGTTTCAGTGAGTGACCAGTTTCAGTGTGACCAGTTTCAGTGTGAGTGACCAGTTTCAGTGAGTGACCAGTTTCAGTGTGAGTGACCAGTTTCAGTGAGTGACCAGTTTCCATGTGAGTAACCAGTTTCAGTGTGAGTGACCAGTTTCAGTGAGTGACCAGTTTCAGTGTGAGTGACCAGTTTCAGTGTGTGACCAGTTTCAGTGAGTGACCAGTTTCAGTGAATGACCAGTTTCAGTGTGAGTGACCAGATTCAGTGAGTGACCAGTTTCAGTGAGTGACCAGTTTCAGTGAGTGACCAGTTGCAGTGAGTGACCAGTTTCAGTGTGAGTGACCAGTTTCGGTGTGAGTGACCAGATTCAGTGAGTGACCAGGTTCAGTGAGTGACCAGTTTCAGTGTGTGTGACCAGGTTCAGTGAGTGACCAGTTTCAGTGAGTGAGCAGTTTAATTGAGTGACCAGTTTCAGTGAGTGACCAGTTTTAGTGAAAGACCAATTTAATTGAGTGACCAGTTTCAGTGTGTGACCAGTTTCAGTGAGTGACCAGTTTCAGTGACCGACCAGTTTTAGTGTGTGACCAGTTTAATTGAGTGACCGGTTTCAGTGAGTGACCAGTTTCCGTGCGTGACCAGTTTCAGTAAGTGACCAGTTTCAGTGTGAGTGACCAGTTCAGTGAGTGACCAGTTTCAGTGAGTGACCAGTTGCAGTGAGTGACCAGTTTCAGTGTGAGTGACCAGTTTCAGTGAGTGACCAGTTTCAGTATGAGTGACCAGTTTCAGTGAGTGACCAGTTTCAGTGTGAATGACCAGTTTCATTGTGAGAGACCAGGTTCAGTAAGTGACCTGTTTCAGTGAGTGACCAGTTTCAGTGAGTGACCAGTTTCAGTGTGAGTGACCAGTTTCATTGTGAGAGATCAGGTTCAGTAAGTGACCTGTTTCAGTGAGTGACCAGTTTCAGTGAGTGACCAGTTTCAGTGTGAGTGACCAGTTTTAGTGAGTGATCAATTTCAGTGTGAGTGACCAGTTTCAGTGAGTGACCAGTTTCAGTGTGAGAGACCAGTTTCAGTGTGTGACCAGTTTAATTGAGTGGCCAGTTTCAGTGAGTGACCAGTTTCAGTGTGTGACCAGTTTAATTGAGTGACCAGTTTCAGTGAGTGACCAGGTTCAGTGAGTGACCAGTTTCAGTGTGAGTGACCAGTTTCAGTGAGTGACCAGTTTCAGTGTGAGTGTCCAGTTTCTGTGTGAGTAACCAGTTTCAGTGAGTGACCAGTTTCAGTGTGAGTGACCAGTTTCAGTGTGTGACCAGTTTAATTGAGTGACCAGTTTCGGTGAGTGACCAGGTTCAGTGAGTGACCAGTTTCAGTGAGTGACCAGTTTGAATGAGTGACCAGTTTCAGTGAGTGACCAGTTTCCACGTGAGTGACCAGTTTCAGTGTGTGTGACCAGTTTTAGTGTGAGTGACCAGTTTCAGTGAGCGTCCAGTTTCTGTGTGAGTGACCAGTTTCAGTGAGTGACCAGTTTCAGTGACTGACCAGTTTGAGTGAGTGACCACTTTCAGTGAGTGACCAGTTTCCGTGTGAGTGACCAGTTTCAGTGAGTTCCAGTTTCAGTGTGAGTGACCAGTTTCAGTGAGTAACCAGTTACAGTCAGTGACCAGTTTCAGTGACTGACCAGTTTCATTGAGTGGCCAGTTTCAGTGAGCGACCAGTTTCAGTGAGTGACCAGTTTAATTGAGTGACCAGTTTCAGTGAATGACCAGTTTCAGTGTGAGTGACCAGTTTCAGTGAGTGACCAGTTTCAGTGTGAGTGTCCAGTTTCAGTGTGAGTGACCAGTTTCAGTGAGTAACCAGTTTCAGTCAGTGGCCAGTTTCAGTGAGTGACCAGTTTCTGTGAGTGACCAGTTTCAGTGCGAGTGACCAGTTTCAGTGTGAGTGACCAGGTTCAGTAAGTGACCTGTTTTAGTGAGTGACCAGTTTCAGTGAGTGACCAGGTTCAGTCAGTGACCAGTTTCAGTGAGCAACCAGTTTCAGTGTGTGTGACCAGTTTTAGTGTGTGACCAGTTCAATTGAGTGACCAGTTTCAGTGAGTGACCAGTTTCAGTGAGTGACCAGTTTCAGTGTGAGTGGCCAGGTTCAGTGTGAGTGGCCAGGTTCAGTGAGTGACCAGTTTCAGTGTGTGACCAGTTTAATTGAGTGACTAGTTTCAGTGTGAGTGACCAGTTTCAGTGAATGACCAGTTTCAGTCAGTGACCAGTTTCAGTGAGTGACCAGGTTCAGTGAGTGACCAGTTTCAGTGAGTGACCAGTTTCAGTGTGAGTGACCAGTTTCAGTGAGTGACCAGGTTCAGTGAGTGACCAGTTTCAGTGAGTGACCAGTTTCAGTGTGAGTGACCAGGTTCAGTGAGTGACCAGTTTCAGTGAGTGACCAGGTTCAGTGACCAGTCTCCAGTCCAGTCCTGTTTCCTTCACTCGATCTTTATCCAATGTGCTGTAAATACTGAACTTCCAGTCGCTACGTTTAGAGATACCACCTCCCCCGGGACCTCTCCTGAGACAGTTATAGGAGGCTCCAAGGCGGTGGGGAGAGAGCTGGTGTTTATATATTACAAAGAAAGGCTGGTATTGTTCTGAATGGATGTGGAGACGCGCAGCGAAAAAATAAAGCTTCCAACAAATCCCCAAGGAGGGTGGGGTTGGGGGCCAGAGGGCAGCAGCAGCTCAAACAGACTCTGGTGCAAATTCAAACCAGCAACTTAAACAGAGGAGTGACATCCCACCGTGAGGTAAGGGGGAACCCCAGCTCTGTGGATATTTGTGAGGGGCTGTGGGGGGCGGGTAGGGTCTGACTGGGTGTCTCTGTTTCTGCTCCTGGTTCATTTCTTCTTTCAATGCGACCCAGGCGGTTTTGGAGTGAGACCAGGTCGGGATTAAGCTGAGGGGCTGGGGTGGGGTTGTGGACTGGATAATAGGAACGAATATTGAGGGGAGAAATCGATGGAAATACTCCCGAGATCGGGAGATTTGGGAGGGTAAAGCATTAGAGGCATTGACAAAGTGGGTTCTCGGGCATGGATACAACATTCCGAACATGGTTTCCCTTAGGCTCCAAGTTACAGTACATTTTTGAACTGAATATAGAGAAATATTGAACAGTTTGTTCTGGATCTTGCGGGATTTTTATTTTTGTTGTTGTTGATTGTATCCCGGGACACGACAGAGAGAACCTGATGCACAACAGAGTTCCCGGTTGGCCCCTATCCCAATTTTGTCCCATTCTGCATAACGTTCACTCATTTCTCCCTATCTCTGGTCCCCGTTTATATCAGTCATCCTGTCGCAAATCATGTGGCCATACCTGGGCATAACTATGAAAATGGATAACTGTACCTGAACTCAGGTATCCTGCCTGTAATCTCTGGGTGGGAGTCTGTTGTAGACGGTAACATTAGTTAACGGGTGTCTTTAAAATAAACACTTTAATTGATACTGTTCTGTGCAAGGGTTTTTTTGGGAAGACAGTGAGGCGAATGATATAGACACAGCCCTCCTATCTATATTCATGTTCCTGGTTATGACTGGTGAAGATTTGTTAGGGTCCTGTTATCTTTACTCTCCAACACCACGAGGTAAATTTATTTAGTCGAACTGAATGCCAGTTTAAATTCTCAACTAAAAAAGATTTTAAATCATCATGAGAGTTTAAGTCAGCTATGTTAGACTTGGTCTTAAGATAAAATATTCTCGCCGCCCGCCCCCCTGGGAGTATTTAGACTACACACAGATATCTCAGAATACAATATACTTTACAGGTATACTATAGCAGAAATTAACTCACTGGAGATTCTACTTCCTCAGGCCTTGGAATTCACCATTAGAGAATCCTAGAAGAGTTAGGGACCTTGAGATTTACAGAGACTACAACCTTTGATAATGTTTACTTTATAATACTTTATTATAAGTCTTGGATTACATTATAGTTATGTTTTGAATTTTAGAGTTTTAATCCACGATAAACTAATTCATCTAAATATAAATGCAAAGTACAAATTAATTCACCTGGAAGTAATTGCAAACTTCAAATCCACTTAGAAAATAAAAGTAGGATATTCAAACAAATAACAAATTAGTTTACACTTATAATCAAAAGTGTAAAGTGTAGTTTTCTGTTGCCTTGTCTCAGCTATGAGGAAATCTAAGGTCATGACTCACTGATGATCGTACAAAGCTGACTGACCCGTTTACCTAAGTCTCTAATTTAAAGAAAATCTGTTGCCTTTAGAATATCCTAATCATTGTCTGCCTTACAATTAGGCCCTTTTGTTTAAGAGATTCTTGAGAATCAAAACATGTTTTTCTGAAACACAGCTGCAGCACTATCATGCCTGTTTCCCTGTCTGGAAAAGCCTCTTCTTAAGGCCTTTGCATCTGTATGTGTGCATGAAATTACTGTGTGTGATTTTCTCAAAGGATTTTTCATTGTGTTTTAGCTAAATTAATTTTTTAACACTTTCATTGACTGAGTCAAACCCTTAACCAATATCCCTCCTTCTGTCCATCACAGTTCAAGAGAGATGTGGACAATTTGCTGATTCTGCTCAGTAACAATACATTCCCAATAACTCTGAGAAACAAACAGGTACCACTTCACCTAAGCCATGGAGAACCTGACCTACTACAATGAGAAGCAGCTGAACAAGGTGTTTGGGAACAGGACGGAGCACAGTCATGGGTACCAGGTGGTGAGCATATCCCTGATCCTGATTATATGTGGAGTGGGTATCATGGGTAATGCCATGGTGGTTTTTGTGGTCCTTGGAACAAAGCACATGAGAACACCCACTAACTGTTACCTGGTGAGTCTGGCGATCGCTGACCTGGTGGTATTGATGGCTGCAGGTCTACCCAACATCACCAACACCATCTACAGATCATGGATTTATGGTTACATGGGCTGCCTGAGCATAACCTATCTCCAATATGTGGGGATTAATGTGTCCTCCTGTTCTATAACTGCCTTCACCATCGAAAGATACATTGCTATCTGCCACCCAATGAAAGCCCAGTTTATCTGCACTAAATCCAGAGCAAAAAAGATCATCCTGTTAGTCTGGGCTTTCACATGTCTATATTGTGTGATGTGGTTCTTCCTGTTAGACATCAAGCAGACCATCTACAAAGATATGACTGTGGTGGCGTGTGACTACAAGGTCTCCAGAAAGTTTTACCTGCCTATTTACTTTCTCGATTTCTTTATGTTCTATGTTGCACCTCTGGTTCTGGCCACTGTCCTGTACTGGATGATCAGTAGAATCTTGTTTTTGAATCCCATGCCCACTGATCCGATAGAGAGCAGCAAGCAAAAGGGGGTCAGATCCACTCACCATCAACAAGCAGGTGACACTTTAACATCCAACACTAGAGCGACATCCAGAAAACAGGCAAGTACAGCCAGTCATTGTGCTGGGACCTCCCCTTCCCCATCCCTCGATGATTTGCTAATGTCACCTGCAAGACGAAAAGTAAGATTTTCACCTTTCTGCCCATGGAGACACCGGAATATCCCTGTGTCTTCCAAGCAGCCGCTCATAGCCCTCGTCTTCAGCAATGAAAAGAGGGAATGCTGCAAATACACAGACCAAAGGCTATTGACCTAAAACCCTGGGCTGAATTTTACCAGGCACTCGGAGGTGGGTTTGAAGTGGTGGATGCGGGTGGAGAGGTGGAGAAGCAGAATTAGAGAAAACTGTGTCAGGCTGGTTCCCGGGAAGCTCCTGTCACTTTTCCCAGGGTCCGGCTCAGTTTGACACTCAGGAGCAGCAGGAAGCTATTCCAGGTGGATTATTAAGCAATTCACTGCAATCTTCCACCAAGATTGCAATTATCCCAGGGTTGCATGGGCCCCCATGCTCTGTCAGCAACTCAGAGGAAGCAACTGCACAGCAGGAGGTCTGAGCAGCATGCCAGTTCTGACCTTGAATGGCAAAAAGTGGCAAAGCTGATGTCACCTGGTGACAGAGGCTTACTAAAGCATGAGAACTGGTGTTGCCCATGGTGCTGGGGGTGACGCAGTGAGTGCATTCCATTGCTCCCCCTGCTCCTGTTGCACTCCCTCAGCAGTGTGCAGACATAGCGAAGGCCGTCTTGCAATGAGCTGCAATGAATCAATCCCCTGCCTCCCCAAGCCAGCAATCAGACACAGTAATCCCAGAGGCAGCTTCTTGAATGGCTGCCTTCTAACAGATTGATCCCCAGCACACGTGACAATGGCTGTGGATGGGGCCAGAGACTGAAAGAGGACTCTGGGCAGAAATTTTCTAAACCCAGAAAACTATTCCTGCTAACTCTGTTTCTCTCTCTGCTGATGCTACCTGACCTGCTGAGTGTTCCAGCATTTCCAGTTTGTATTTCAGATTTCCAGCTTCCGCAGTATTTTGCTATTAGATTCGTCAGTATCTGAGTGTGAAAGCAAAGGACCTGAGTTAAGTTCAGTAAACACTTAACTGCCCATACATACTTCGAATCAGCAATCTCACACTAATTGTCAGCTTTACAACTTAACTCAATGATGTGTAAAAAGGTAAAACCTACCTAGTGTTTTATGAAAATTATTATATCACTAATATATAGTTAAAATACCCAACTCATCAAAGGCTGTGCAACAATCTGTAAAACAGTAGGTTTAAAACAAGATCAGTTCTTATAGTTAGCATGGCACAATTGACATTTCTTAAACTTAATTTGGATTTCAATCAATCAAGTTACTTTGTCGAATATCAGTCCATGTTGTAAAAATTATTTTTGATAATGCAATCTCTCTGTTTGTCACAAAATCTCCCCATGACTCTCTCTGTGTGACACTGACTCCCCGTCACTCTCTCTGTGTCCCACTGACACCCCATCATTCTCTCTCTGTGTCACACTGACTCCCCAGCACTCTCTGCCTGTATCACACTGACTCCCCATCACTCTCTCTCTGTGTCACAGTGACTCCCCATCACTCTCTGCCTGTATCACACTGACTCCCTGTCACTCTCTGTGTCACACTGACTGCCCATCACTCTCTCTCTGTGTCACACTGACTCGCCATCACTCTCTCTCTGTGTCAGACTGACTCCACGTCACTCTCTACCCGTATCACACTGACTTCCCCATCAGTCTCTCTCTGTGTCACACTGACTCCCTGTCACACTCTCTGTGTCACACTGACTCCCCATCACTCTCTCTCTGTGTCACACTGACTCCCCATCATTCTCTGCCTGTATCACACTGACTCCCCATTACTCTCTCTCTGTGTCACACTGACTCCCCATCACTCTCTGCCTGAATCACACTGACTCCCTGTCACTCTCTCTATGTGTCAAACTGACTCCACGTCAATCTCTTTCTGTGTCACACTGACTCCCCATCACTCTCTCTCTGTGTCACACTGACTCTCCATCACTCTCTCTATGTGTCACACTGACTCCCCATCACTCTATCTCCTTCTGTGTCACACTGACTCACCGTCACTCTCTCTATGTGTCACACTGACTCCCCATCACCCACTCTATGTGTCACACTGATTCCCATCACTCTCTGCCTGTATCACATTGACTCCCCATCACTCTCCCTGTGTCACACTGCATCACTCTCTCCCTGTGTCACACTGACTCCCCATCACACTCTGCCTGTATCACACTGACACCCCATCACTCTCTCTGTGTCACACTGACTCCCCATCACTCTCTGCCTGTATCACATTGACACCCCATCACTCTCTCAGTGTGTCACACTGACTCCCCATCACTCTCTCTCTCTGTCACACTGATTCCCCATCACTCTCTCTCTGTGTCACACTGACTCCACGTCACTCTCTGCCTGTATCACAATGACTTCCCCATCACTCTCTCTCTGTGTCACACTGACTCCCTGTCACTCTCTCTGTGTCACACAGACTCCCCATCACTCTCTCTCTGTGTCACAGTGACTCCCCATCATTTTCTGCCGGTATCACACTGACTCCCCATTATTCTCTCTCTGTGTCACACTGACTCCCCACCACTCTCTGCCTGTATCACACTGACTCCCTGTCACTCTGTCTATGTGTCAAACTGACTCACGGTCAATCTCTTTCTGTGTCAAACTGACTCACTGTCAATCTCTTTCTGTGTCACACTGACACCCCATCACTCTCTCTATGTTTCACACTGACTCCCCATCACTCTATCTCTTTCTGTGTCACACTGACTCCCCGTCACCCACTCTATGTGTCACACTGATTCCCATCACTCTCTGCCTGTATCACACTGATTCCCATCACTCTCTGCCTGTATCACATTGACTCCCCATCACTCTCCCTGTGTCACACTGCATCACTCTCTCTCTCTGTCACACTGACTCCCCATCACACTCTGCCTGTATCACACTGACACCCCATTACTCTCTCTGTGACACACTGACTCCCCATCACTCTCTGCCTGTATCACATTGACTCCCTGTCACTCTCTCTATGTGTCACACTGACTCCCCATCACTCTCTATGTCACACCGACTCCCCGTCATTCTGTCTCTGTGTCACACTGACTCCCCATCACTCTCTGCCTGTATCACACTGACTCCCCATCACTCTCTCTCTGTGTCACAGTGAATCCCCATCACTCTCTCCCTGTATCACACTGACTCCCTGTCACTCTCTCTAAGTGCCACACTGACTCCCCGTCACTCTCTGTGTCACAATGACTCCCCATCACTCTCTCTCTGTGTCACACTGTCTCCACGTCACTCTCTGCCTGTATCACACTGACTTCCCCATCACTCTCTCTCTGTGTCACACTGACTCCCTGTCACACTCTCTGTATCACACTGACTCCCCATTACTCTCTCTCTGTGTCACACTGACTCCCCATCACACTTTGCCTGAATCACACTGACTCCTTGTCACTCTCTCTATGTGTCAAACTGACTCCCCGTCAATCTCTTTCTGTGTCACACTGACTCCCCATCACTCTCTCTCTGTGTCACACTGACTCTCCATCACTCTCTCTATGTGTCACACTGACTCCCCATCACTCTATCTCTTTCTGCGTCACACTGACTCACCGTCACTCTCTCTATGCGTCACACTGACTCCCCGTAACCCACTCTATGTGTCACACTGATTCCCATCACTCTCTGCCTGTATCACATTGACTCCCCATCACTCTCCCTGTGTCACACTGCATCACTCTCTCTCTCTGTCACACTGACTCCCCATCACTCTCTGCCTGTATCACATTGACTCCCTGTCACTCTCTCTATGTGTCACACTGACTCCCCATCACGCTCCTTCTGTATCACACTGACTCCCCATCAATCTCTCTCTGTGTCAAACTGACTCCCTATCAGTCTCTCTGTGTGTCACACTGAATCCACATCACTCTCTCTCTGTGTCACACAGACACCCCATCACTCTCTCTGTGTCAAACTGACTCCGCATCACTCTCTCTATGGGTCACACTGACTCCCCATCACTCTCTCTGTGTCAAACTGACTCCCCGTCACTCTCTCTCTGTGTCACACAGACACCCCATTACTCTCTCTGTGTCAAACTGACTCCGCATCACTCTCTCTATGTGTCACACTGACTCCCCATCACTCTCTCTCTGTGTCACACTGACTCCCCGCCACTCTTTGTGTCACACTGACTCCCGATCACTCTCTCTCTGTGTCAAACTGACTCCCCATCACTCTCGCTCTGTGTCACACTGACTCCCCATCACTCTCTCTCTGTGTCACACTGACTCCCCGCCACTCTCTGTGTCACACTGACTCCCCATCACTCTCTGTGTCACACTGACTCCCCGTCACTCTGTCTCTGTGTCACACTGACTCCCCATCACTCTCTCTCTGTGTCACACTGACTCCCCAGCACTATCTCTGTGTGTCACACTGACTCCACGTCACTCTCACTCAGTGTCACACTGATTCCCCATCACTCTCTCTGTGTGTCACACTGACTACCCATCACTCTCTGTGTCAAACTGACTCCCCATCACTCTCTCTATGTATCACACTGACTCCCCATCACTCTCTGTGTCACACTGACTCCCCGTCACTCTCTCTCTGTATCACACTGACTCTCCATCACTCTCTCTCAGTGTCACACTGATTCCCCATCACTCTCTCTCTGTGTCACACTGACTCCCCATCACTCTCTCTGTGTGTCACACTGACTCCCCGTGACTCTCTCTCTGTCACACTGATTCCCCATCAATCTCTCTGTGTGTCACTGTGACTCCCCATCACTCTCTCTGTGTGTCACACTGACTCCCCATGACTCTCTCTCTGTGTCACACTGACTCCCCATCACTCTCTCTCTGTGTCACACTGACTGCTCATCACTCTCTCTCTGTGTCACACTGACACCCCGTCACTCTCTCTCTGTGTCACACGGACTCTCCATCACTCTATCTCTGTGTCACACTGACTCCCCATCACTCTCTCTCTGTGTCACACTGACTCCCCATCACTCTCTCTCTGTGTCACACTGACTCCCCGTCACTCTCTCTCTGTGTCACACTAACTCCCTGTCATCTCTCTCTGTGTCACACTGACTGCTCGTCACTCTCCGTGTCACACTGACTCCCCGTCAGTCTCTCTATGTCTCACACTACTTCCCCATCACTCTCTGCCTGTGTCACACTGACTCCACGTCACCCTCTGCCCGTATCACACTGACTACCCCATCACTCTCTCTCTGTGTCACACTGACTCCCTGTCACACTCTCTGTGTCACACTGACTCCCCATCACTCTCTCTATGTATCACACTGGCTCCCCGTCACTCTCTCTCTGTGTCAATCTGACTCCCCGTCACTCTCTCTCTGTGTCACACAGACACCCCATCACTCTCTCTGTGTCACACTGACTCCCCATCACTCTCTGTATCACACTGACTCCCCATCACTCTCTCTCTGTGTCAATCTAACTCCCCGGCACTCTCTCTCTGTGTCACACAGACACCCCATCACTCTCTCTGTGTCACACTGACTCCGCATCACTCTCGCTCTGTGTCACACTGACTCCCCATCACTCTCTCCCTGTGTCACACTGACTCCCCGCCACTCTCTGTGTCACACTGATTTGCCATCAATCTCTCTCTGTGTCACACTGACTCCCTGTCACACTCTGTGTCACACTGACTCCCCGTCACTCTCTCTCTCTGTGTCAAACTGACTCCCTATCAGTCTCTCTGTGTGTCACACTGACTCCCCATCACTCTCTCTCTTTCTGTGTCTCACTGACTCCCCGTCAATCTCTCTGTGTCACACTGACTCCCCATCACTCTCTCTATGTGTCACACTGATTCCCCTTCATTCTCTCTCTGTGTCACACTGACACCCCATCACTCTCTCTGTGTCACACTGACACCCCATCACTCTCTCTCTGTATCACACTGACTCCCCATCACTCTCACTCTGGGTCACACAGACACCCCATCACTCTCTCTATGTGTCACACTGACTCCCCATCACACTCTGTCTGTATCATAATGACACCCCATCACTCTCTCTGTGTCGCACTGACTCCCCATCACTCTCCGCCTGTATCACATTGACTCCCTGTCACTCTCTCTATGTGTCACACTGACTCCCCGTCACTCTCCTTCTGTATCACACTGACTCCCCATCACTCTCTCTCTGTGTCACACTGACTCCCCATCACTCTCTCTCTTTCTGTGTCTCACTGACTCCACATCACTCTCTCTCTGTGTCTCACTGACTCCCCGTCAGTCTCTCTCTGTGTCACACAGACTCCCCATCACTCTCTCTCTGTGTCACACTGACTCCCCATCACTCTCTCTCTGTGTCTCACAGACTACCCATCACTCTCTCTCTGTGTCACACAGACTCCCCATCACTCTCTCTCTGTGTCTCACTGACTCCCCATCACTCTCTCTCTGTGTCACACTGACTACCCATCACTCTCTCTCTGTGTCACACTGACTCCCCGTCACTCTCTCTCTGTGTCACACAGACTCCCCATCACTCTCTCTCTGTGTCACACAGACTCCCCCTCACTCTCTCTCTGTGTCACACAGACTCCCCATCACTCTCTCTCTGTGTCACACTGACTCCCCATCACTCTCTCTGTGTCAAACTGACTCCTCATCACTCTCTCTATGTGTCACACTGACTCCCCATCACTCTCTGTCTGTGTCACACTGACTCCCCGCCACTATCTGTGTCACACTGACTCCCGATCACTCTCTCTCTGTGTCACACTGACTCCCCATCACTCTCGCTCTGTGTCACACTGACTCCCCATCACTCTCTGTGTCACACTGACTCCCCATCACTCTCTCTCTGTGTCACACTGACTCCCCAGCACTATCTCTGTGTGTCACACTGACTCCACGTCACTCTCACTCAGTGTCACACTGATTCCCCATCACTCTCTCTGTGTGTCACACTGACTACCCATCACTCTCTCTGTGTCACACTGACACACCGTCACTCTATCTGTGTGTCACACTGACTCCCCGTGACTCTCTCTCTGTGTCACACTGATTCCCCATCAATCTCTCTGTGTGTCACTATGACTCCCATCACTCTCTCTGTGTCACACTGACTCCCCATCACTCTCTCTCTGTGTCACACTGACTCCCCGCCACTCTCTGTGTCAAACTGACTCCCCATCACTCTCTCTATGTATCACACTGACTCCCCATCACTCTCTGTGTCACACTGACACCCGTCACTCTCTCTCTGTATCACACTGACTCTCCATCACTCTCTCTCAGTGTCACACTGATTCCCCATCACTCTCTCTCTGTGTCACACTGACACCCCATCACTCTCTTTCTGTGTCACACTGACTCCCCATCACTCTCTCTGTGTGTCACACTGACTCCCCGTGACTCTCTCTCTGTCACACTGATTCCCCATCAATCTCTCTGTGTGTCACACTGACTCCCCATGACTCTCTCTCTGTGTCACACTGACTCCCCATCACTCTCTCTCTGTGTCACACTGACTGCTCATCACTCTCTCTCTGTGTCACACTGACACCCCGTCACTCTCTCTCTGTGTCACACGGACTCCCCATCACTCTATCTCTGTGTCACACTGACTCCCCATCACTCTCTCTCTGTGTCACACTGACTCCCCATCACTCTCTCTCTGTGTCACACTGACTCCCCGTCACTCTCTCTCTGTGTCACACTAACTCCCTGTCATCTCTCTCTGTGTCACACTGACTGCTCGTCACTCTCCGTGTCACACTGACTCCCCGTCAGTCTCTCTATGTCTCACACTACTTCCCCATCACTCTCTGCCTGTGTCACACTGACTCCACGTCACCCTCTGCCCGTATCACACTGACTACCCCATCACTCTCTCTCTGTGTCACACTGACTCCCTGTCACACTCTCTGTGTCACACTGACTCCCCATCACTCTCTCTATGTATCACACTGGCTCCCCGTCACTCTCTCTCTGTGTCAATCTGACTCCCCGTCACTCTCTCTCTGTGTCACACAGACACCCCATCACTCTCTCTGTGTCACACTGACTCCCCATCACTCTCTGTATCACACTGACACCCCATCACTCTCTCTCTGTGTCAATCTAACTCCCCGGCACTCTCTCTCTGTGTCACACAGACACCCCATCACTCTCTCTGTGTCACACTGACTCCGCATCACTCTCGCTCTGTGTCACACTGACTCCCCATCACTCTCTCCCTGTGTCACACTGACTCCCCGCCACTCTCTGTGTCACACTGATTTGCCATCAATCTCTCTCTGTGTCACACTGACTCCCTGTCACACTCTGTGTCACACTGACTCCCCGTCACTCTCTCTCTCTGTGTCAAACTGACTCCCTATCAGTCTCTCTGTGTGTCACACTGACTCCCCATCACTCTCTCTCTTTCTGTGTCTCACTGACTCACCATCACTCTCTCTCTCTGTGTCACACTGACTCCCCATCACTCTCTCTATGTGTCACACTGATTCCCCTTCATTCTCTCTCTGTGTCACACTGACACCCCATCACTCTCTCTGTGTCACACTGACACCCCATCACTCTCTCTCTGTATCACACTGACTCCCCATCACTCTCACTCTGGGTCACACAGACACCCCATCACTCTCTCTATGTGTCACACTGACTCCCCATCACACTCTGCCTGTATCACAATGACACCCCATCACTCTCTCTGTGTCACACTGACTCCCCATCACTCTCCGCCTGTATCACATTGACTCCCTGTCACTCTCTCTATGTGTCACACTGACTCCCCGTCACTCTCCTTCTGTATCACACTGACTCCCCATCACTCTCTCTCTGTGTCACACTGACTCCCCATCACTCTCTCTCTTTCTGTGTCTCACTGACTCCACATCACTCTCTTTCTGTGTCTCACTGACTCCCCGTCAGTCTCTCTCTGTGTCACACAGACTCCCCATCACTCTCTCTCTGTGTCACACAGACTCCCCATCACTCTCTCTCTGTGTCACACAGACTACCCATCACTCTCTCTCTGTGTCACACAGACTCCCCATCACTCTCTCTCTGTGTCTCACTGACTCCCCATCACTCTCTCTCTGTGTCACACTGACTACCCATCAGTCTCTCTCTGTGTCACACTGACTCCCCGTCACTCTCTCTCTGTGTCACACAGACTCCCCATCACTCTCTCTCTGTGTCACACTGACTCCCCGTCACTCTCTCTCTGTGTCACACAGACTCCCCATCACTCTCTCTCTGTGTCACACTGACTCCCCATCACTCTCTCTGTGTCAAACTGACTCCTCATCACTCTCTCTATGTGTCACACTGACTCCCCATCACTCTCTGTCTGTGTCACACTGACTCCCCGCCACTATCTGTGTCACACTGTCTCCCGATCACTCTCTCTCTGTGTCACACTGACTCCCCATCACTCTCGCTCTGTGTCACACTGACTCCCCATCACTCTCTGTGTCACACTGACTCCCCATCACTCTCTCTCTGTGTCACACTGACTCCCCAGCACTATCTCTGTGTGTCACACTGACTCCACGTCACTCTCACTCAGTGTCACACTGATTCCCCATCACTCTCTCTGTGTGTCACACTGACTACCCATCACTCTCTCTGTGTCACACTGACACACCATCACTCTATCTGTGTGTCACACTGACTCCCCGTGACTCTCTCTCTGTGTCACACTGATTCCCCATCAATCTCTCTGTGTGTCACTATGACTCCCATCACTCTCTCTGTGTCACACTGACTCCCCATCAATCTCTCTGTGTGTCACTATGACTCCCATCACTCTCTCTGTGTCACACTGACTCCCCATCACTCTCTCTCTGTGTCACACTGACTCCCCGCCACTCTCTGTGTCAAACTGACTCCCCATCACTCTCTCTATGTATCACACTGACTCCCCATCACTCTCTGTGTCACACTGACACCCGTCACTCTCTCTCTGTATCACACTGACTCTCCATCACTCTCTCTCAGTGTCACACTGATTCCCCATCACTCTCTCTCTGTGTCACACTGACACCCCATCACTCTCTTTCTGTGTCACACTGACTCCCCATCACTCTCTCTGTGTGTCACACTGACTCCCCGTGACTCTCTCCCTGTCACACTGATTCCCCATCAATCTCTCTGTGTGTCACTGTGATTCCCCATCACTCTCTCTGTGTGTCACACTGACTCCCCATGACTCTCTCTCTGTGTCACACTGACTGCTCATCACTCTCTCTCTGTGTCACACTGACACCCCGTCACTCTCTCTCTGTGTCACACGGACTCCCCATCACTCTCTCTCTGTGTCACACTGACTCCCCATCACTCTCTCTCTGTGTCACACTGACTCCCCATCACTCTCTCTCTGTGTCACACTGACTCCCCGTCACTCTCTCTCTGTGTCACACTAACTCCCTGTCATTTCTCTCTGTGTCACACTGACTGCTCGTCACTCTCCGTGTCACACTGACTCCTCGTCAGTCTCTCTATGTCTCACACTACTTCCCCATCACTCTCTGCCTGTGTCACACTGACTCCACGTCACCCTCTGCCCGTATCACACTGACTACCCCATCACTCTCTCTCTGTGTCACACTGACTCCCTGTCACACTCTCTGTGTCACACTGACTCCCCATCACTCTCTCTATGTATCACACTGGCTCCCCGTCACTCTCTCTCTGTGTCAATCTGACTCCCCGTCACTCTCTCTCTGTGTCACACAGACACCCCATCACTCTCTCTGTGTCACACTGACTCCCCATCACTCTCTGTATCACACTGACTCCCCATCACTCTCTCTGTGTCACACGGACTCCGCATCACTCTCGCTCTGTGTCACACTGACTCCCCATCACTCTCTCCCTGTGTCACACTGACTCCCCATCACTCTCTCCCTGTGTCACACTGACTCCCCGCCACTCTCTGTGTCACACTGATTTGCCATCAATCTCTCTCTGTGTCACACTGACTCCCTGTCACTCTCTGTGTCACACTGACTCCCCGTCACTCTCTCTCTCTGTGTCAAACTGACTCCCTATCAGTCTCTCTGTGTGTCACACTGACTCCCCATCACTCTCTCTCTTTCTGTGTCTCACTGACTCCCCGTCAATCTCTCTGTGTCACACTGACACCCCATCACTCTCTCTATGTGTCACACTGATTCCCCTTCATTCTCTCTCTGTGTCACACTGACACCCCATCACTCTCTCTGTGTCACACTGACACCCCATCACTCTCTCTCTGTATCACACTGACTCCCCATCACTCTCACTCTGGGTCACACAGACACCCCATCACTCTCCGCCTGTATCACATTGACTCCCTGTCACTCTCTCTATGTGTCACACTGACTCCCCGTCACTCTCCTTCTGTATCACACTGACTCCCCATCACTCTCTCTCTGTGTCACACTGACTCCCCATCACTCTCTCTCTTTCTGTGTCTCACTGACTCCACATCACTCTCTCTCTGTGTCTCACTGACTCCCCGTCAGTCTCTCTCTGTGTCACACAGACTCCCCATCACTCTCTCTCTGTGTCACACAGACTCCCCATCACTCTCTCTCTGTGTCACACAGACTACCCATCACTCTCTCTCTGTGTCACACAGACTCCCCATCACTCTCTCTCTGTGTCTCACTGACTCCCCCTCACTCTCTCTCTGTGTCACACTGACTCCCCATCACTCTCTCTCTGTGTCACACTGACTCCCCGTCACTCTCTCTCTGTGTCACACAGACTCCCCATCACTCTCTCTCTGTGTCACACTGACTCCCCGTCACTCTCTCTCTGTGTCACACAGACTCCCCATCACTCTCTCTCTGTGTCACACTGACTCCCCATCACTCTCTCTGTGTCAAACTGACTCCTCATCACTCTCTCTATGTGTCACACTGACTCCCCATCACTCTCTGTCTGTGTCACACTGACTCCCCGCCACTATCTGTGTCACACTGACTCCCGATCACTCTCTCTCTGTGTCACACTGACTCCCCATCACTCTCGCTCTGTGTCACACTGACTCCCCATCACTCTCTGTGTCACACTGACTCCCCATCACTCTCTCTCTGTGTCACACTGACTCCCCAGCACTATCTCTGTGTGTCACACTGACTCCACGTCACTCTCACTCAGTGTCACACTGATTCCCCATCACTCACTCTGTGTGTCACACTGACTACCCATCACTCTCTCTGTGTCACACTGACACACCGTCACTCTATCTGTGTGTCACACTGACTCCCCGTGACTCTCTCTCTGTGTCACACTGATTCCCCATCAATCTCTCTGTGTGTCACTATGACTCCCATCACTCTCTCTGTGTCACACTGACTCCCCATCACTCTCTCTCTGTGTCACACTGACTCCCCGCCACTCTCTGTGTCAAACTGACTCCCCATCACTCTCTCTATGTATCACACTGACTCCCCATCACTCTCTGTGTCACACTGACACCCGTCACTCTCTCTCTGTATCACACTGACTCTCCATCACTCTCTCTCAGTGTCACACTGATTCCCCATCACTCTCTCTCTGTGTCACACTGACACCCCATCACTCTCTTTCTGTGTCACACTGACTCCCCATCACTCTCTCTGTGTGTCACACTGACTCCCCGTGACTCTCTCTCTGTCACACTGATTCCCCATCAATCTCTCTGTGTGTCACACTGACTCCCCATGACTCTCTCTCTGTGTCACACTGACTCCCCATCACTCTCTCTCTGTGTCACACTGACTGCTCATCACTCTCTCTCTGTGTCACACTGACACCCCGTCACTCTCTCTCTGTGTCACACGGACTCCCCATCACTCTATCTCTGTGTCACACTGACTCCCCATCACTCTCTCTCTGTGTCACACTGACTCCCCATCACTCTCTCTCTGTGTCACACTGACTCCCCGTCACTCTCTCTCTGTGTCACACTAACTCCCTGTCATCTCTCTCTGTGTCACACTGACTGCTCGTCACTCTCCGTGTCACACTGACTCCCCGTCAGTCTCTCTATGTCTCACACTACTTCCCCATCACTCTCTGCCTGTGTCACACTGACTCCACGTCACCCTCTGCCCGTATCACACTGACTACCCCATCACTCTCTCTCTGTGTCACACTGACTCCCTGTCACACTCTCTGTGTCACACTGACTCCCCATCACTCTCTCTATGTATCACACTGGCTCCCCGTCACTCTCTCTCTGTGTCAATCTGACTCCCCGTCACTCTCTCTCTGTGTCACACAGACACCCCATCACTCTCTCTGTGTCACACTGACTCCCCATCACTCTCTGTATCACACTGACACCCCATCACTCTCTCTCTGTGTCAATCTAACTCCCCGGCACTCTCTCTCTGTGTCACACAGACACCCCATCACTCTCTCTGTGTCACACTGACTCCGCATCACTCTCGCTCTGTGTCACACTGACTCCCCATCACTCTCTCCCTGTGTCACACTGACTCCCCGCCACTCTCTGTGTCACACTGATTTGCCATCAATCTCTCTCTGTGTCACACTGACTCCCTGTCACACTCTGTGTCACACTGACTCCCCGTCACTCTCTCTCTCTGTGTCAAACTGACTCCCTATCAGTCTCTCTGTGTGTCACACTGACTCCCCATCACTCTCTCTCTTTCTGTGTCTCACTGACTCCCCGTCAATCTCTCTGTGTCACACTGACTCCCCATCACTCTCTCTATGTGTCACACTGATTCCCCTTCATTCTCTCTCTGTGTCACACTGACTCCCCGTCACTCTCTCTCTGTGTCACACTAACTCCCTGTCATTTCTCTCTGTGTCACACTGACTGCTCGTCACTCTCCGTGTCACACTGACTCCTCGTCAGTCTCTCTATGTCTCACACTACTTCCCCATCACTCTCTGCCTGTGTCACACTGACTCCACGTCACCCTCTGCCCGTATCACACTGACTACCCCATCACTCTCTCTCTGTGTCACACTGACTCCCTGTCACACTCTCTGTGTCACACTGACTCCCCATCACTCTCTCTATGTATCACACTGGCTCCCCGTCACTCTCTCTCTGTGTCAATCTGACTCCCCGTCACTCTCTCTCTGTGTCACACAGACACCCCATCACTCTCTCTGTGTCACACTGACTCCCCATCACTCTCTGTATCACACTGACTCCCCATCACTCTCTCTCTGTGTCAATCTAACTCCCCGTCACTCTCTCTCTGTGTCACACAGACACCCCATCACTCTCTCTGTGTCACACGGACTCCGCATCACTCTCGCTCTGTGTCACACTGACTCCCCATCACTCTCTCCCTGTGTCACACTGACTCCCCGCCACTCTCTGTGTCACACTGATTTGCCATCAATCTCTCTCTGTGTCACACTGACTCCCTGTCACTCTCTGTGTCACACTGACTCCCCGTCACTCTCTCTCTCTGTGTCAAACTGACTCCCTATCAGTCTCTCTGTGTGTCACACTGACTCCCCATCACTCTCTCTCTTTCTGTGTCTCACTGACTCCCCGTCAATCTCTCTGTGTCACACTGACACCCCATCACTCTCTCTATGTGTCACACTGATTCCCCTTCATTCTCTCTCTGTGTCACACTGACACCCCATCACTCTCTCTGTGTCACACTGACACCCCATCACTCTCTCTCTGTATCACACTGACTCCCCATCACTCTCACTCTGGGTCACACAGACACCCCATCACTCTCTCTATGTGTCACACTGACTCCCCATCACACTCTGTATGTATCATAATGACACCCCATCACTCTCTCTGTGTCGCACTGACTCCCCATCACTCTCCGCCTGTATCACATTGACTCCCTGTCACTCTCTCTATGTGTCACACTGACTCCCCGTCACTCTCCTTCTGTATCACACTGACTCCCCATCACTCTCTCTCTGTGTCACACTGACTCCCCATCACTCTCTCTCTTTCTGTGTCTCACTGACTCCACATCACTCTCTCTCTGTGTCTCACTGACTCCCCGTCAGTCTCTCTCTGTGTCACACAGACTCCCCATCACTCTCTCTCTGTGTCACACAGACTCCCCATCACTCTCTCTCTGTGTCACACAGACTACCCATCACTCTCTCTCTGTGTCACACAGACTCCCCATCACTCTCTCTCTGTGTCTCACTGACTCCCCATCACTCTCTCTCTGTGTCACACTGACTCCCCATCACTCTCTCTCTGTGTCACACTGACTCCCCGTCACTCTCTCTCTGTGTCACACAGACTCCCCATCACTCTCTCTCTGTGTCACACTGACTCCCCGTCACTCTCTCTCTGTGTCACACAGACTCCCCATCACTCTCTCCCTGTGTCACACTGACTCCCCATCACACTCTCTCTGTGTCAAACTGACTCCTCATCACTCTCTCTATGTGTCACACTGACTCCCCATCACTCTCTGTCTGTGTCACACTGACTCGCCGCCACTATCTGTGTCACACTGACTCCCGATCACTCTCTCTCTGTGTCACACTGACTCCCCATCACTCTCGCTCTGTGTCACACTGACTCCCCATCACTCTCTGTGTCACACTGACTCCCCATCACTCTCTCTCTGTGTCACACTGACTCCCCAGCACTATCTCTGTGTGTCACACTGACTCCACGTCACTCTCACTCAGTGTCACACTGATTCCCCATCACTCTCTCTGTGTGTCACACTGACTACCCATCACTCTCTCTGTGTCACACTGACACACCGTCACTCTATCTGTGTGTCACACTGACTCCCCGTGACTCTCTCTCTGTGTCACACTGATTCCCCATCAATCTCTCTGTGTGTCACTATGACTCCCATCACTCTCTCTGTGTCACACTGACTCCCCATCACTCTCTCTCTGTGTCACACTGACTCCCCGCCACTCTCTGTGTCAAACTGACTCCCCATCACTCTCTCTATGTATCGCACTGACTCCCCATCACTCTCTGTGTCACACTGACACCCGTCACTCTCTCTCTGTATCACACTGACTCTCCATCACTCTCTCTCAGTGTCACACTGATTCCCCATCACTCTCTCTCTGTGTCACACTGACACCCCATCACTCTCTTTCTGTGTCACACTGACTCCCCATCACTCTCTCTGTGTGTCACACTGACTCCCCGTGACTCTCTCTCTGTCACACTGATTCCCCATCAATCTCTCTGTGTGTCACACTGACTCCCCATGACTCTCTCTCTGTGTCACACTGACTCCCCATCACTCTCTCTCTGTGTCACACTGACTGCTCATCACTCTCTCTCTGTGTCACACTGACACCCCGTCACTCTCTCTCTGTGTCACACGGACTCCCCATCACTCTATCTCTGTGTCACACTGACTCCCCATCACTCTCTCTCTGTGTCACACTGACTCCCCATCACTCTCTCTCTGTGTCACACTGACTCCCCGTCACTCTCTCTCTGTGTCACACTAACTCCCTGTCATCTCTCTCTGTGTCACACTGACTGCTTGTCACTCTCCGTGTCACACTGACTCCCCGTCAGTCTCTCTATGTCTCACACTACTTCCCCATCACTCTCTGCCTGTGTCACACTGACTCCACGTCACCCTCTGCCCGTATCACACTGACTACCCCATCACTCTCTCTCTGTGTCACACTGACTCCCTGTCACACTCTCTGTGTCACACTGACTCCCCATCACTCTCTCTATGTATCACACTGGCTCCCCGTCACTCTCTCTCTGTGTCAATCTGACTCCCCGTCACTCTCTCTCTGTGTCACACAGACACCCCATCACTCTCTCTGTGTCACACTGACTCCCCATCACTCTCTGTATCACACTGACTCCCCATCACTCTCTCTCTGTGTCAATCTAACTCCCCGGCACTCTCTCTCTGTGTCACACAGACACCCCATCACTCTCTCTGTGTCACACTGACTCCGCATCACTCTCGCTCTGTGTCACACTGACTCCCCATCACTCTCTCCCTGTGTCACACTGACTCCCCGCCACTCTCTGTGTCACACTGATTTGCCATCAATCTCTCTCTGTGTCACACTGACTCCCTGTCACACTCTGTGTCACACTGACTCCCCGTCACTCTCTCTCTCTGTGTCAAACTGACTCCCTATCAGTCTCTCTGTGTGTCACACTGACTCCCCATCACTCTCTCTCTTTCTGTGTCTCACTGACTCCCCGTCAATCTCTCTGTGTCACACTGACTCCCCATCACTCTCTCTATGTGTCACACTGATTCCCCTTCATTCTCTCTCTGTGTCACACTGACACCCCATCACTCTCTCTGTGTCACACTGACACCCCATCACTCTCTCTCTGTATCACACTGACTCCCCATCACTCTCACTCTGGGTCACACAGACACCCCATCACTCTCTCTATGTGTCACACTGACTCCCCATCACACTCTGCCTGTATCACACTGACACCCCATCACTCTCTCTGTGTCACACTGACTCCCATCACTCTCCGCCTGTATCACATTGACTCCCTGTCACTCTCTCTATGTGTCACACTGACTCCCCGTCACTCTCCTTCTGTATCACACTGACTCCCCATCACTCTCTCTCTGTGTCACACTGACTCCCCATCACTCTCTCTCTTTCTGTGTCTCACTGACTCCACATCACTCTCTCTCTGTGTCTCACTGACTCCCCGTCAGTCTCTCTCTGTGTCACACAGACTCCCCATCACTCTCTCTCTGTGTCACACAGACTCCCCATCACTCTGTCTCTGTGTCACACAGACTACCCATCACTCTCTCTCTGTGTCACACAGACTCCCCATCACTCTCTCTCTGTGTCTCACTGACTCCCCATCACTCTCTCTCTGTGTCACACTGACTACCCATCACTCTCTCTCTGTGTCACACTGACTCCCCGTCACTCTCTCTCTGTGTCACACAGACTCCCCATCACTCTCTCTCTGTGTCACACTGACTCCCCGTCACTCTCTCTCTGTGTCACACAGACTCCCCATCACTCTCTCTCTGTGTCACACAGACACCCCATCACTCTCTCTGTGTCACACTGACTCCGCATCACTCTCGCTCTGTGTCACACTGACTCCCCATCACTCTCTCCCTGTGTCACACTGACTCCCCGCCACTCTCTGTGTCACACTGATTTGCCATCAATCTCTCTCTGTGTCACACTGACTCCCTGTCACACTCTGTGTCACACTGACTCCCCGTCACTCTCTCTCTCTGTGTCAAACTGACTCCCTATCAGTCTTTCTGTGTGTCACACTGACTCCCCATCACTCTCTCTCTTTCTGTGTCTCACTGACTCCCCGTCAATCTCTCTGTGTCACACTGACTCCCCATCACTCTCTCTATGTGTCACACTGATTCCCCTTCATTCTCTCTCTGTGTCACACTGACACCCCATCACTCTCTCTGTGTCACACTGACACCCCATCACTCTCTCTCTGTATCACACTGACTCCCCATCACTCTCACTCTGGGTCACACAGACACCCCATCACTCTCTCTATGTGTCACACTGACTCCCCATCACACTCTGCCTGTATCACAATGACACCCCATCACTCTCTCTGTGTCACACTGACTCCCCATCACTCTCCGCCTGTATCACATTGACTCCCTGTCACTCTCTCTATGTGTCACACTGACTCCCCGTCACTCTCCTTCTGTATCACACTGACTCCCCATCACTCTCTCTCTGTGTCACACTGACTCCCCATCACTCTCTCTCTTTCTGTGTCTCACTGACTCCACATCACTCTCTCTCTGTGTCTCACTGACTCCCCGTCAGTCTCTCTCTGTGTCACACAGACTCCCCATCACTCTCTCTCTGTGTCACACAGACTACCCATCACTCTCTCTCTGTGTCACACAGACTCCCCATCACTCTCTCTGTGTCACACTGACTCCCCATCACTCTCTCTCTGTGTCACACTGACTACCCATCACTCTCTCTCTGTGTCACACTGACTCCCCGTCACTCTCTCTCTGTGTCACACAGACTCCCCATCACTCTCTCTCTGTGTCACACTGACTGCCCGTCACTCTCTCTCTGTGTCACACAGACTCCCCATCACTCTCTCTCTGTGTCACACTGACTCCCCATCACTCTCTCTGTGTCAAACTGACTCCTCATCACTCTCTCTATGTGTCACACTGACTCCCCATCACTCTCTGTCTGTGTCACACTGACTCCCCGCCACTATCTGTGTCACACTGTCTCCCGATCACTCTCTCTCTGTGTCACACTGACTCCCCATCACTCTCGCTCTGTGTCACACTGACTCCCCATCACTCTCTGTGTCACACTGACTCCCCGTCACTCTCTCTCTGTGTCACACTGACTCCCCAGCACTATCTCTGTGTCACACTGACACACCATCACTCTATCTGTGTGTCACACTGACTCCCCGTGACTCACTCTCTGTGTCACACTGACTCCTCAGCGCTATCTCTGTGTGTCACACTGACTCCACGTCACTCTCACTCAGTGTCACACTGATTCCCCATCACTCTCTCTGTGTGTCACACTGACTACCCATCACTCTCTCTGTGTCACACTGACACACCATCACTCTATCTGTGTGTCACACTGACTCCCCGTGACTCACTCTCTGTGTCACACTGATTCCCCATCAATCTCTCTGTGTGTCACTATGACTCCCATCACTCTCTCTGTGTCACACTGACTCCCCATCAATCTCTCTGTGTGTCACTATGACTCCCATCACTCTCTCTGTGTCACACTGACTCCCCATCACTCTCTCTCTGTGTCACACTGACTCCCCGCCACTCTCTGTGTCAAACTGACTCCCCATCACTCTCTCTATGTATCACACTGACTCCCCATCACTCTCTGTGTCACACTGACACCCGTCACTCTCTCTCTGTATCACACTGACTCTCCATCACTCTCTCTCAGTGTCACACTGATTCCCCATCACTCTCTCTCTGTGTCACACTGACACCCCATCACTCTCTTTCTGTGTCACACTGACTCCCCATCACTCTCTCTGTGTGTCACACTGACTCCCCGTGACTCTCTCCCTGTCACACTGATTCCCCATCAATCTCTCTGTGTGTCACTGTGATTCCCCATCACTCTCTCTGTGTGTCACACTGACTCCCCATGACTCTCTCTCTGTGTCACACTGACTGCTCATCACTCTCTCTCTGTGTCACACTGACACCCCGTCACTCTCTCTCTGTGTCACACGGACTCCCCATCACTCTCTCTCTGTGTCACACTGACTCCCCATCACTCTCTCTCTGTGTCACACTGACTCCCCATCACTCTCTCTCTGTGTCACACTGACTCCCCGTCACTCTCTCTCTGTGTCACACTAACTCCCTGTCATTTCTCTCTGTGTCACACTGACTGCTCGTCACTCTCCGTGTCACACTGACTCCTCGTCAGTCTCTCTATGTCTCACACTACTTCCCCATCACTCTCTGCCTGTGTCACACTGACTCCACGTCACCCTCTGCCCGTATCACACTGACTACCCCATCACTCTCTCTCTGTGTCACACTGACTCCCTGTCACACTCTCTGTGTCACACTGACTCCCCATCACTCTCTCTATGTATCACACTGGCTCCCCGTCACTCTCTCTCTGTGTCAATCTGACTCCCCGTCACTCTCTCTCTGTGTCACACAGACACCCCATCACTCTCTCTGTGTCACACTGACTCCCCATCACTCTCTGTATCACACTGACTCCCCATCACTCTCTCTCTGTGTCAATCTAACTCCCCGTCACTCTCTCTCTGTGTCACACAGACACCCCATCACTCTCTCTGTGTCACACGGACTCCGCATCACTCTCGCTCTGTGTCACACTGACTCCCCATCACTCTCTCCCTGTGTCACACTGACTCCCCGCCACTCTCTGTGTCACACTGATTTGCCATCAATCTCTCTCTGTGTCACACTGACTCCCTGTCACTCTCTGTGTCACACTGAATCCCCGTCACTCTCTCTCTCTGTGTCAAACTGACTCCCTATCAGTCTCTATGTGTGTCACACTGACTCCCCATCACTCTCTCTCTTTCTGTGTCTCACTGACTCCCCGTCAATCTCTCTGTGTCACACTGACACCCCATCACTCTCTCTATGTGTCACACTGATTCCCCTTCATTCTCTCTCTGTGTCACACTGACACCCCATCACTCTCTCTGTGTCACACTGACACCCCATCACTCTCTCTCTGTATCACACTGACTCCCCATCACTCTCACTCTGGGTCACACAGACACCCCATCACTCTCTCTATGTGTCACACTGACTCCCCATCACACTCTGCCTGTATCACAATGACACCCCATCACTCTCTCTGTGTCGCACTGACTCCCCATCACTCTCCGCCTGTATCACATTGACTCCCTGTCACTCTCTCTATGTGTCACACTGACTCCCCGTCACTCTCCTTCTGTATCACACTGACTCCCCATCACTCTCTCTCTGTGTCACACTGACTCCACATCACTCTCTCTCTTTCTGTGTCTCACTGACTCCACATCACTCTCTCTCTGTGTCTCACTGACTCCCCGTCACTCTCTCTCTGTGTCACACAGACTCCCCATCACTCTCTCTCTGTGTCACACAGACTCCCCATCACTCTCTCTCTGTGTCACACAGACTACCCATCACTCTCTCTATGTGTCACACAGACTCCCCATCACTCTCTCTCTGTGTCACACTGATTCCCCATCAATCTCTCTGTGTGTCACTATGACTCCCATCACTCTCTCTGTGTCACACTGACTCCCCATCACTCTCTCTATGTGTCACACAGACTCCCCATCACTCTCTCTCTGTGTCTCACTGACTCCCCATCACTCTCTCTCTGTGTCACACTGACTACCCATCACTCTCTCTCTGTGTCACACTGACTCCCCGTCACTCTCTCTCTGTGTCACACAGACTCCCCATCACTCTCTCTCTGTGTCACACTGACTCCCCGACACTCTCTCTCTGTGTCACACAGACTCCCCATCACTCTCTCTCTGTGTCACACTGACTCCCCATCACTCTCTCTGTGTCACACTGACTCCCCGTCACTCTCTCACTGTGTCACACTGACTCCCCGTCACTCTCTCACTGTGTCACAATGACTCCCCGTCACTCTCTCTCTGTGTCACACAGACACCGCATCACTCTCTCTGTGTCAAACTGTCTCCTCATCACTCTCTCTATGTGTCACACTGACTCCCCATCACTCTCTGTGTCACACTGACTCCCCATCACTCTCTCTCTGTGTCACACTGACTCCCCAGCACTATCTCTGTGTGTCACACTGACACCCCGTGACTCTCTCTCTGTGTCACACTGATTCCCCATCAATCTCTCTGTGTGTCACTATGACTCCCATCACTCTCTCTGTGTCACACTGACTCCCCATCACTCTCTCTCTGTGTCACACTGACTCCCCGCCACTCTCTGTGTCAAACTGACTCCCCATCACTCTCTCTATGTATCACACTGACTCCCCATCACTCTCTGTGTCACACTGACTCCCCGTCACTCTCTCTCTGTATCACACTGACTCTCCATCACTCTCTCTCAGTGTCACACTGATTCCCCATCACTCTTTCTGTGTGTCACACTGACTACCCATCACTCTCTATGTGTCACACTGACACCCCATCACTCTCTTTCTGTGTCAATCTGACTCCCCGTCACTCTCTCTCTGTGTCACACTGACTCCCCATCACTCTCTCTCTGTGTCACACTGACTCCCCGTCACTCTCTCTCTGTGTCACACTGACTCCCCATCACTCTCTCTCTGTGTCACATTGACTCCCCATCACTCTCTCTCTGTGTCACACTGACTCCCCATCACTCTCTCTCTGTGTCACACTGACTCCCCATCACTCTCTCTCTGTGTCACACTGACTCCCCGTCACTCTCGCTATGTGTCACACTGACTCCACATCAATCTCTCTCTGTGTCACACTGACTCCCTGCCACTCTATCTCTTTCTGTGTCACACTGACTCACCGTCACTCTCTCTATGTGTCAAACTGACTCCCCGTCACCCACTCTATGTGTCACACTGATTCCCATCACTCTCTGCCTGTATCACATTGACTCCCCATCACTCTCCCTGTGTCACACTGCATCACTTTCTCTCTCTGTCACACTGACTCCCCATCACACTCTGCCTGTATCACACTGACACCCCATCACTCTCTCTGTGTCGCACTGACTGCCCATCACTCTCCGCCTGTATCACATTGACTCCCTGTCACTCTCTCTATGTGTCACACTGACTCCCCGTCACTCTCCTTCTGTATCACACTGACTCCCCATCAATCTCTCTCTGTGTCAAACTGACTCCCTATCAGTCTCTCTGTGTGTCACACTGTCTCCCCACCACTCTCTCTCTTTCTGTGTCTCACTGACTCCCCATCACTCTCACTCTGTGTCTCACTGACTCCCCATCACTCTCTCTCTGTGTCACACTGACTCCCCATCACTCTCTCTCTCTGTGTCACACTGACACCCCGTCACTCTCTGTGTCACACAGACTCCCCATCACTCTCTCTCTGTGTCACACTGACTCCCCGTCACTCTCTCTCTGTGTCACACTGACTCCCCATCACTCTCTCTCTGTGTCACACTGACTCCCCGTCACTCTCTCTCTGTGTCACACAGACTCCCCATCACTCTCTCTCTGTGTCACACTGTCTCCCCATCACTCTCTCTCTTTCTGTGTCACACAGACACCCCATCACTCTCTCTGTGTCAAACTGACTCCGCATCACTTTCTCTATGTGTCACACTGACTCCCCATCACTCTCTCTCTGTGTCACACTGACTCCCCATCACTCTCTCTCTGTGTCACACTGACTCCCCATCACTCTCTCTCTGTGTCACACTGACTCCCCATCACTTTCTCTCTGTGTCACACTGACTCCCCGTCATTCTCGCTATGTGTCACACTGACTCCACATCACCCACTCTATGTGTCACACTGATTCCCATCACTCTCTGCCTGTATCACATTGACTCCCCATCACTCTCCCTGTGTCACACTGCATCACTCTCTCCCTGTGTCACACTGACTCCCCATCACACTCTGCCTGTATCACACTGACACCCCATCACTCTCTCTGTGTCACACTGACTCCCCATCACTCTCTGCCTGTATCACATTGACACCCCATCACTCTCTCAGTGTGTCACACTGACTCCCCATCACTCTCTCTCTGTGTCACACTGATTCCCCATCACTCTCTCTCTGTGTCACACTGACTCCACGTCACTCTCTGCCAGTATCACAATGACTTCCCCATCACTCTCTCTCTGTGTCACACTGACTCCCTGTCACTCTCTCTGTGTCACACAGACTCCCCATCACTCTCTCTCTGTGTCACAGTGACTCCCCATCATTTTCTGCCTGTATCACACTGACTCCCCATTATTCTCTCTCTGTGTCACACTGACTCCCCACCACTCTCTGCCTGTATCACACTGACTCCCTGTCACTCTGTCTATGTGTCAAACTGACTCACGGTCAATCTCTTTCTGTGTCAAACTGACTCACTGTCAATCTCTTTCTGTGTCACACTGACACCCCATCACTCTCTCTATGTGTCACACTGACTCCCCATCACTCTATCTCTTTCTGTGTCACACTGACTCCCCGTCACCCACTCTATGTGTCACACTGATTCCCATCACTCTCTGCCTGTATCACACTGATTCCCATCACTCTCTGCCTGTATCACATTGACTCCCCATCACTCTCCCTGTGTCACACTGCATCACTCTCTCTCTCTGTCACACTGACTCCCCATCACACTCTGCCTGTATCACACTGACACCCCATTACTCTCTCTGTGTCACACTGACTCCCCATCACTCTCTGCCTGTATCACATTGACTCCCTGTCACTCTCTCTATGTGTCACACTGACTCCCCATCACTCTCTATGTCACACTGACTCCCCGTCATTCTGTCTCTGTGTCACACTGACTCCCCATCACTCTGTGCCTGTATCACACTGACTCCCCATCACTCTCTCTCTGTGTCACAGTGAATCCCCATCACTCTCTGCCTGTATCACACTGACTCCCTGTCACTCTCTCTAAGTGCCACACTGACTCCCCGTCACTCTCTGTGTCACAATGACTCCCCATCACTCTCTCTCTGTGTCACACTGTCTCCACGTCACTCTCTGCCTGTATCACACTGACTTCCCCATCACTCTCTCTCTGTGTCACACTGACTCCCTGTCACACTCTCTGTGTCACACTGACTCCCCATCACTCTCTCTCTCTGTCACAGTGACTCCCCATCATTCTCTGCCTGTATCACACTGACTCCCCATTACTCTCTCTCTGTGTCACACTGACTCCCCATCAAACTTTGCCTGAATCACACTGACTCCTTGTCACTCTCTCTATGTGTCAAACTGACTCCCCGTCAATCTCTTTCTGTGTCACACTGACTCCCCGTCACTCTCTCTCTGTGTCACACTGACTCCCCATCACTCTCTCTCTGTGTCACATTGACTCCCCATCACTCTCTCTCTGTGTCACACTGACTCCCCATCACTCTCTCTCTGTGTCACACTGACTCCCCATCACTCTCTCTCTGTGTCACACTGACTCCCCGTCACTCTCGCTATGTGTCACACTGACTCCACATCAATCTCTCTCTGTGTCACACTGACTCCCTGCCACTCTATCTCTTTCTGTGTCACACTGACTCACCGTCACTCTCTCTATGTGTCAAACTGACTCCCCGTCACCCACTCTATGTGTCACACTGATTCCCATCACTCTCTGCCTGTATCACATTGACTCCCCATCACTCTCCCTGTGTCACACTGCATCACTTTCTCTCTCTGTCACACTGACTCCCCATCACACTCTGCCTGTATCACACTGACACCCCATCACTCTCTCTGTGTCGCACTGACTGCCCATCACTCTCCGCCTGTATCACATTGACTCCCTGTCACTCTCTCTATGTGTCACACTGACTCCCCGTCACTCTCCTTCTGTATCACACTGACTCCCCATCACTCTCTCTCTGTGTCAAACTGACTCCCTATCAGTCTCTCTGTGTGTCACACTGTCTCCCCACCACTCTCTCTCTTTCTGTGTCTCACTGACTCCCCATCACTCTCACTCTGTGTCACACTGACTCCCCGTCACTCTCTCTCTGTGTCACACTGACTCCCCATCACTCTCTCTCTGTGTCACACTGACTCCCCGTCACTCTCTCTCTGTGTCACACAGACTCCCCATCACTCTCTCTCTGTGTCACACTGTCTCCCCATCACTCTCTCGCTTTCTGTGTCACACAGACACCCCATCACTCTCTCTGTGTCAAACTGACTCCGCATCACTTTCTCTATGTGTCACACTGACTCCCCATCACTCTCTCTCTGTGTCACACTGACTCCCCATCACTCTCTCTCTGTGTCACACTGACTCCCCATCACTCTCTCTCTGTGTCACACTGACTCCCCATCACTCTCTCTCTGTGTCACACTGACTCCCCGTCACTCTCGCTATGTGTCACACTGACTCCACATCACCCACTCTATGTGTCACACTGATTCCCATCACTCTCTGCCTGTATCACATTGACTCCCCATCACTCTCCCTGTGTCACACTGCATCACTCTCTCCCTGTGTCACACTGACTCCCCATCACACTCTGCCTGTATCACACTGACACCCCATCACTCTCTCTGTGTCACACTGACTCCCCATCACTCTCTGCCTGTATCACATTGACACCCCATCACTCTCTCAGTGTGTCACACTGACTCCCCATCACTCTCTCTCTGTGTCACACTGATTCCCCATCACTCTCTCTCTGTGTCACACTGACTCCACGTCACTCTCTGCCTGTATCACAATGACTTCCCCATCACTCTCTCTCTGTGTCACACTGACTCCCTGTCACTCTCTCTGTGTCACACAGACTCCCCATCACTCTCTCTCTGTGTCACAGTGTCTCCCCATCATTTTCTGCCTGTATCACACTGACTCCCCATTATTCTCTCTCTGTGTCACACTGACTCCCCACCACTCTCTGCCTGTATCACACTGACTCCCTGTCACTCTGTCTATGTGTCAAACTGACTCACGGTCAATCTCTTTCTGTGTCAAACTGACTCACTGTCAATCTCTTTCTGTGTCACACTGACACCCCATCACTCTCTCTATGTGTCACACTGACTCCCCATCACTCTATCTCTTTCTGTGTCACACTGATTCCCATCACTCTCTGCCTGTATCACACTGATTCCCATCACTCTCTGCCTGTATCACATTGACTCCCCATCACTCTCCCTGTGTCACACTGCATCACTCTCTCTCTCTGTCACACTGACTCCCCATCACACTCTGCCTGTATCACACTGACACCCCATTACTCTCTCTGTGTCACACTGACTCCCCATCACTCTCTGCCTGTATCACATTGACTCCCTGTCACTCTCTCTATGTGTCACACTGACTCCCCATCACTCTCTATGTCACACCGACTCCCCGTCATTCTGTCTCTGTGTCACACTGACTCCCCATCACTCTCTGCCTGTATCACACTGACTCCCCATCACTCTCTCTCTGTGTCACAGTGAATCCCCATCACTCTCTGCCTGTATCACACTGACTCCCTGTCACTCTCTCTAAGTGCCACACTGACTCCCCGTCACTCTCTGTGTCACAATGACTCCCCATCACTCTCTCTCTGTGTCACACTGTCTCCACGTCACTCTCTGCCTGTATCACACTGACTTCCCCATCACTCTCTCTCTGTGTCACACTGACTCCCTGTCACACTCTCTGCGTCACACTGACTCCCCATCACTCTCTCTCTCTGTCACAGTGACTCCCAATCATTCTCTGCCTGTATCACACTGACTCCCCATACTCTCTCTCTGTGTCACACTGACTCCCCATCACACTTTGCCTGAATCACACTGACTCCTTGTCACTCTCTCTATGTGTCAAACTGACTCCCCGTCAATCTCTTTCTGTGTCACACTGACTCCCCATCACTCTCTCTCTGTGTCACACTGACTCCCCATCACTCTCTATGTCACACCGACTCCCCGTCATTCTGTCTCTGTGTCACACTGACTCCCCATCACTCTCTGCCTGTATCACACTGACTCCCCATCACTCTCTCTCTGTGTCACAGTGAATCCCCATCACTCTCTGCCTGTATCACACTGACTCCCTGTCACTCTCTCTAAGTGCCACACTGACTCCCCGTCACTCTCTGTGTCACAATGACTCCCCATCACTCTCTCTCTGTGTCACACTGTCTCCACGTCACTCTCTGCCTGTATCACACTGACTTCCCCATCACTCTCTCTCTGTGTCACACTGACTCCCTGTCACACTCTCTGCGTCACACTGACTCCCCATCACTCTCTCTCTCTGTCACAGTGACTCCCAATCATTCTCTGCCTGTATCACACTGACTCCCCATACTCTCTCTCTGTGTCACACTGACTCCCCATCACACTTTGCCTGAATCACACTGACTCCTTGTCACTCTCTCTATGTGTCAAACTGACTCCCCGTCAATCTCTTTCTGTGTCACACTGACTCCCCATCACTCTCTCTCTGTGTCACACTGACTCTCCATCACTCTCTCTATGTGTCACACTGACTCCCCATCACTCTATCTCTTTCTGCGTCACACTGACTCACCGTCACTCTCTCTATGCGTCACACTGACTCCCCGTCACCCACTCTATGTGTCACACTGATTCCCATCACTCTCTGCCTGTATCACATTGACTCCCCATCACTCTCCCTGTGTCACACTGCATCACTCTCTCTCTCTGTCACACTGACTCCCCATCACTCTCTGCCTGTATCACATTGACTCCCTGTCACTCTCTCTATGTGTCACACTGACTCCCCATCACTCTCCTTCTGTATCACACTGACTCCCCATCAATCTCTCTCTGTGTCAAACTGACTCCCTATCAGTCTCTCTGTGTGTCACACTGAATCCACATCACTCTCTCTCTGTGTCACACAGACACCCCATCACTCTCTCTGTGTCAAACTGACTCCGCATCACTCTCTCTATGGGTCACACTGACTCCCCATCACTCTCTCTGTGTCAAACTGACTCCCCGTCACTCTCTCTCTGTGTCACACAGACACCCCATTACTCTCTCTGTGTCAAACTGACTCCTCATCACTCTCTCTATGTGTCACACTGACTCCCCATCACTCTCTCTGTGTCACACTGACTCCCCGCCACTCTTTGTGTCACACTGACTCCCGATCACTCTCTCTATGTATCACACTGACTCCCCATCACTCTCTGTGTCACACTGACTCCCCGTCACTCTCTCTCTGTATCACACTGACTCTCCATCACTCTCTCTCAGTGTCACACTGATTCCCCATCACTCTCTCTCTGTGTCACACTGACTCCCCATCACTCTCTCTGTGTGTCACACTGACTCCCCGTGACTCTCTCTCTGTCACACTGATTCCCCATCAATCTCTCTGTGTGTCACTGTGACTCCCCATCACTCTCTCTGTGTGTCACACTGACTCCCCATGACTCTCTCTCTGTGTCACACTGACTCCCCATCACTCTCTCTCTGTGTCACACTGACTGCTCATCACTCTCTCTCTGTGTCACACTGACACCCCGTCACTCTCTCTCTGTGTCACACGGACTCCCCATCACTCTATCTCTGTGTCACACTGACTCCCCATCACTCTCTCTCTGTGTCACACTGACTCCCCATCACTCTCTCTCTGTGTCACACTGACTCCCCGTCACTCTCTCTCTGTGTCACACTAACTCCCTGTCATCTCTCTCTGTGTCACACTGACTGCTCGTCACTCTCCGTGTCACACTGACTCCCCGTCAGTCTCTCTATGTCTCACACTACTTCCCCATCACTCTCTGCCTGTGTCACACTGACTCCACGTCACCCTCTGCCCGTATCACACTGACTACCCCATCACTCTCTCTCTGTGTCACACTGACTCCCTGTCACACTCTCTGTGTCACACTGACTCCCCATCACTCTCTCTATGTATCACACTGGCTCCCCGTCACTCTCTCTCTGTGTCAATCTGACTCCCCGTCACTCTCTCTCTGTGTCACACAGACACCCCATCACTCTCTCTGTGTCACACTGACTCCCCATCACTCTCTGTATCACACTGACTCCCCATCACTCTCTCTCTGTGTCAATCTAACTCCCCGGCACTCTCTCTCTGTGTCACACAGACACCCCATCACTCTCTCTGTGTCACACTGACTCCGCATCACTCTCGCTCTGTGTCACACTGACTCCCCATCAATCTCTCTCTGTGTCACACTGACTCCCTGTCACACTCTGTGTCACACTGACTCCCCGTCACTCTCTCTCTCTGTGTCAAACTGACTCCCTATCAGTCTCTCTGTGTGTCACACTGACTCCCCATCACTCTCTCTCTTTCTGTGTCTCACTGACTCCCCGTCAATCTCTCTGTGTCACACTGACTCCCCATCACTCTCTCTATGTGTCACACTGATTCCCCTTCATTCTCTCTCTGTGTCACACTGACACCCCATCACTCTCTCTGTGTCACACTGACACCCCATCACTCTCTCTCTGTATCACACTGACTCCCCATCACTCTCACTCTGGGTCACACAGACACCCCATCACTCTCTCTATGTGTCACACTGACTCCCCATCACACTCTGCCTGTATCACAATGACACCCCATCACTCTCTCTGTGTCGCACTGACTCCCCATCACTCTCCGCCTGTATCACACTGACTCCCCGTCACACTCCTTCTGTATCACACAGACTCCCCATCACTCTCTCTCTGTGTCACACTGACTCCACATCACTCTCTCTCTTTCTGTGTCTCACTGACTCCACATCACTCTCTCTCTGTGTCTCACTGACTCCCCGTCACTCTCTCTCTGTGTCACACAGACTCCCCATCACTCTCTCTCTGTGTCACACAGACTCCCCATCACTCTCTCTCTGTGTCACACAGACTACCCATCACTCTCTCTCTGTGTCACACAGACTCCCCATCACTCTCTCTCTGTGTCTCACTGACTCCCCATCACTCTCTCTCTGTGTCACACTGACTCCCCATCACTCTCTCTCTGTGTCACACTGACTCCCCGTCACTCTCTCTCTGTGTCACACAGACTCCCCATCACTCTCTCTCTGTGTCACACTGACTCCCCGTCACTCTCTCTCTGTGTCACACAGACTCCCCATCACTCTCTCTCTGTGTCACACTGACTCCCCATCACTCTCTCTGTGTCAAACTGACTCCTCATCACTCTCTCTATGTGTCACACTGACTCCCCATCACTCTCTATCTGTGTCACACTGACTCCCCGCCACTATCTGTGTCACACTGACTCCCGATCACTCTCTCTCTGTGTCACACTGACTCCCCATCACTCTCGCTCTGTGTCACACTGACTCCCCATCACTCTCTGTGTCACACTGACTCCCCATCACTCTCTCTCTGTGTCACACTGACTCCCCAGCACTATCTCTGTGTGTCACACTGACTCCACGTCACTCTCACTCAGTGTCACACTGATTCCCCATCACTCTCTCTGTGTGTCACACTGACTACCCATCACTCTCTCTGTGTCACACTGACACACCATCACTCTATCTGTGTGTCACACTGACTCCCCGTGACTCTCTCTCTGTGTCACACTGATTCCCCATCAATCTCTCTGTGTGTCACTATGACTCCCATCACTCTCTCTGTGTCACACTGACTCCCCATCACTCTCTCTCTGTGTCACACTGACTCCCCGCCACTCTCTGTGTCAAACTGACTCCCCATCACTCTCTCTATGTATCACACTGACTCCCCATCACTCTCTGTGTCACACTGACACCCGTCACTCTCTCTCTGTATCACACTGACTCTCCATCACTCTCTCTCAGTGTCACACTGATTCCCCATCACTCTCTCTCTGTGTCACACTGACACCCCATCACTCTCTTTCTGTGTCACACTGACTCCCCATCACTCTCTCTGTGTGTCACACTGACTCCCCGTGACTCTCTCTGTCACACTGATTCCCCATCAATCTCTCTGTGTGTCACTGTGATTCCCCATCACTCTCTCTGTGTGTCACACTGACTCCCCATGACTCTCTCTCTGTGTCACACTGACTGCTCATCACTCTCTCTCTGTGTCACACTGACACCCCGTCACTCTCTCTCTGTGTCACACGGACTCCCCATCACTCTCTCTCTGTGTCACACTGACTCCCCATCACTCTCTCTCTGTGTCACACTGACTCCCCATCACTCTCTCTCTGTGTCACACTGACTCCCCGTCACTCTCTCTCTGTGTCACACTAACTCCCTGTCATTTCTCTCTGTGTCACACTGACTGCTCGTCACTCTCCGTGTCACACTGACTCCTCGTCAGTCTCTCTATGTCTCACACTACTTCCCCATCACTCTCTGCCTGTGTCACACTGACTCCACGTCACCCTCTGCCCGTATCACACTGACTACCCCATCACTCTCTCTCTGTGTCACACTGACTCCCTGTCACACTCTCTGTGTCACACTGACTCCCCATCACTCTCTCTATGTATCACACTGGCTCCCCGTCACTCTCTCTCTGTGTCAATCTGACTCCCCGTCACTCTCTCTCTGTGTCACACAGACACCCCATCACTCTCTCTGTGTCACACTGACTCCCCATCACTCTCTGTATCACACTGACTCCCCATCACTCTCTCTCCGTGTCAATCTAACTCCCCGTCACTCTCTCTCTGTGTCACACAGACACCCCATCACTCTCTCTGTGTCACACGGACTCCGCATCACTCTCGCTCTGTGTCACACTGACTCCCCATCACTCTCTCCCTGTGTCACACTGACTCCCCGCCACTCTCTGTGTCACACTGATTTGCCATCAATCTCTCTCTGTGTCACACTGACTCCCTGTCACTCTCTGTGTCACACTGACTCCCCGTCACTCTCTCTCTCTGTGTCAAACTGACTCCCTATCAGTCTCTCTGTGTGTCACACTGACTCCCCATCACTCTCTCTCTTTCTGTGTCTCACTGACTCCCCGTCAATCTCTCTGTGTCACACTGACTCCCCATCACTCTCTCTATGTGTCACACTGATTCCCCTTCATTCTCTCTCTGTGTCACACTGACACCCCATCACTCTCTCTGTGTCACACTGACACCCCATCACTCTCTCTCTGTATCACACTGACTCCCCATCACTCTCACTCTGGGTCACACAGACACCCCATCACTCTCTCTATGTGTCACACTGACTCCACATCCCTCTCTCTTTTTCTGTGTCTCACTGACTCCACATCACTCTCTCTCTGTGTCTCACTGACTCCCCGTCACTCTCTCTCTGTGTCACACAGACTCCCCATCACTCTCTCTCTGTGTCACACAGACTCCCCATCACTCTCTCTCTGTGTCACACAGACTACCCATCACTCTCTCTCTGTGTCACACAGACTCCCCATCACTCTCTCTCTGTGTCTCACTGACTCCCCATCACTCTCTCTCTGTGTCACACTGACTACCCATCACTCTCTCTCTGTGTCACACTGACTCCCCGTCACTCTCTCTCTGTGTCACACAGACTCCCCATCACTCTCTCTCTGTGTCACACTGACTCCCCGACACTCTCTCTCTGTGTCACACAGACTCCCCATCACTCTCTCTCTGTGTCACACTGACTCCCCATCACTCTCTCTGTGTCACACTGACTCCCCGTCACTCTCTCACTGTGTCACACTGACTCCCCGTCACTCTCTCACTGTGTCACAATGACTCCCCGTCACTCTCTCTCTGTGTCACACAGACACCGCATCACTCTCTCTGTGTCAAACTGACTCCTCATCACTCTCTCTATGTGTCACACTGACTCCCCGCCACTATCTGTGTCACACTGACTCCCGATCACTCTCTCTCTGTGTCACACTGACTCCCCATCACTCTCGCTCTGTGTCACACTGACTCCCCATCACTCTCTGTGTCACACTGACTCCCCATCACTCTCTCTCTGTGTCACACTGACTCCCCAGCACTATCTCTGTGTGTCACACTGACTCCCCGTGACTCTCTCTCTGTGTCACACTGATTCCCCATCAATCTCTCTGTGTGTCACTATGACTCCCATCACTCTCTCTGTGTCACACTGACTCCCCATCACTCTCTCTCTGTGTCACACTGACTCCCCGCCACTCTCTGTGTCAAACTGACTCCCCATCACTCTCTCTATGTATCACACTGACTCCCCATGACTCTCTGTGTCACACTGACTCCCCGTCACTCTCTCTCTGTATCACACTGACTCTCCATCACTCTCTCTCAGTGTCACACTGATTCCCCATCACTCTTTCTGTGTGTCACACTGAATACCCATCACTCTCTATGTGTCACACTGACACCCCATCACTCTCTTTCTGTGTCACACTGACTCCCCATCACTCTCTCTGTGTGTCACACTGACTCCCTGTCACACTCTCTGTGTCACACTGACTCCCCATCACTCTCTCTATGTATCACACTGACTCCCCGTCACTCTCTCTCTGTGTCAATCTGACTCCCCGTCACTCTCTCTCTGTGTCACACTGACTCCCCATCACTCTCTCTCTGTGTCACTCTGACTCTCCATCACTCTCTCTCGGTGTCACACTGACTCCCCGTCACTCTCTCTCTGTGTCACACTGACTCCCCATCACACTTCTCTGTGTCACATTGACTCCCCATCACTCTCTCTCTGTGTCACACTGACTCCCCATCACTCTCTCTCTGTGTCACACTGACTCCCCATCACTCTCTCTCTGTGTCACACTGACTCCCCGTCACTCTCGCTATGTGTCACACTGACTCCACATCAATCTCTCTCTGTGTCACACTGACTCCCTGCCACTCTATCTCTTTCTGTGTCACACTGACTCACCTTCACTCTCTCTATGTGTCAAACTGACTCCCCGTCACCCACTCTATGTGTCACACTGATTCCCATCACTCTCTGCCTGTATCACATTGACTCCCCATCACTCTCCCTGTGTCACACTGCATCACTTTCTCTCTCTGTCACACTGACTCCCCATAACACTCTGCCTGTATCACACTGACACCCCATCACTCTCTCTGTGTCGCACTGACTGCCCATCACTCTCCGCCTGTATCACATTGACTCCCTGTCACTCTCTCTATGTGTCACACTGACTCCCCGTCACTCTCCTTCTGTATCACACTGACTCCCCATCAATCTCTCTCTGTGTCAAACTGACTCCCTATCAGTCTCTCTGTGTGTCACACTGTCTCCCCACCACTCTCTCTCTTTCTGTGTCTCACTGACTCCCCATCACTCTCACTCTGTGTCTCACTGACTCCCCATCACTCTCTCTCTGTGTCACACTGACTCCCCATCACTCTCTCTCTCTGTGTCACACTGACTCCCCGTCACTCTCTGTGTCACACAGACTCCCCATCACTCTCTCTCTGTGTCACACTGACTCCCCGTCACTCTCTCTCTGTGTCACACTGACTCCCCATCACTCTCTCTCTCTGTCACACTGACTCCCCGTCACTCTCTCTCTGTGTCACACAGACTCCCCATCACTCTCTCTCTCTGTGTCACACTGTCTCCCCATCACTCTCTCGCTTTCTGTGTCACACAGACACCCCATCACTCTCTCTGTGTCAAACTGACTCCGCATCACTTTCTCTATGTGTCACACTGACTCCCCATCACTCTCTCTCTGTGTCACACTGACTCCCCATCACTCTCTCTCTGTGTCACACTGACTCCCCATCACTCTCTCTCTGTGTCACACTGACTCCCCATCACTCTCTCTCTGTGTCACACTGACTCCCCGTCACTCTCGCTATGTGTCACACTGACTCCACATCAATCTCTCTCTGTGTCACACTGACTCCCTGCCACTCTATCTCTTTCTGTGTCACACTGACTCACCGTCACTCTCTCTATGTGTCAAACTGACTCCCCGTCACCCACTCTATGTGTCACACTGATTCCCATCACTCTCTGCCTGTATCACATTGACTCCCCATCACTCTCCCTGTGTCACACTGCATCACTTTCTCTCTCTGTCACACTGACTCCCCATCACACTCTGCCTGTATCACACTGACACCCCATCACTCTCTCTGTGTCGCACTGACTGCCCATCACTCTCCGCCTGTATCACATTGACTCCCTATCACTCTCTCTATGTGTCACACTGACTCCCCGTCACTCTCCTTCTGTATCACACTGACTCCCCATCAATCTCTCTCTGTGTCAAACTGACTCCCTATCAGTCTCTCTGTGTGTCACACTGTCTCCCCATCACTCTCTCTCTTTCTGTGTCTCACTGACTCCCCATCACTCTCACTCTGTGTCTCACTGACTCCCCATCACTCTCTCTCTGTGTCACACTGACTCCCCATCACTCTCTCTCTCTGTGTCACACTGACTCCCCGTCACTCTCTGTGTCACACAGACTCCCCATCACTCTCTCTCTGTGTCACACTGGCTCCCCGTCACTCTCTCTCTGTGTCACACTGACTCCCCATCACTCTCTCTCTGTGTCACACTGACTACCCATCATTCTCTCTCTGTGTCACACAGACTCCCCATTACTCTCTCTCTGTGTCACACTGTCTCCCCATCACTCTCTCGCTTTCTGTGTCACACAGACACCCCATCACTCTCTCTGTGTCAAACTGACTCCGCATCACTTTCTCTATGTGTCACACTGACTCCCCATCACTCTCTATCTGTGTCACACTGACTCCCCGCCACTCTCTGTGTCACACTGACTCCCGATCACTCTCTCTCTGTGTCACACTGACTCCCCATCACTCTCGCTCTGTGTCACACTGACTCCCCATCACTCTCTGTGTCACACTGACTCCCCATCACTCTCTGTGTCACACTGACTCCCCGTCACTCTGTCTCTGTGTCACACTGACTCCCCATGACTCTCTCTCTGTGTCACACTGACTCCCCAGCACTATCTCTGTGTGTCAGACTGACTCCACGTCACTCTCACTCAGTGTCACACTGATTCCCCATCACTCTCTCTGTGTGTCACTATGACTCCCATCACTCTCTCTGTGTCACACTGACTCCCCATCACTCTCTCTCTGTGTCACACTGACTCCCCGCCACTCTCTGAGTCAAACTGACTCCCCATCACTCTCTCTATGTGTCACACTGACTCCCCATCACTCTCTGTGTCACACTGACTGCCCGTCACTCTCTCTCTGTATCACACTGACTCTCCATCACTCTCTCTCAGTGTCACACTGATTCCCCATCACTCTTTCTGTGTGTCACAATGACTACCCATCACTCTCTATGTGTCACACTGACACCCCATCACTCTCTTTCTGTGTCACACTGACTCCCCATCACTCTCTCTCTGTGTCACTCTGGCTCCCCATCACTCTCCGCCTGTATCACATTGACTCCCTGTCACTCTCTCTATGTGTCACACTGACTCCCCGTCACTCTCCTTCTGTATCACACTGACTCCCCATCACTCTCTCTCTGTGTCACACTGACTCCCCATCACTCTCTCTCTTTCTGTGTCTCACTGACTCCACATCATTCTCTCTCTGTGTCTCACTGACTCCCCGTCACTCTCTCTCTGTGTCACACAGACTCCCCATCACTCTCTCTCTGTGTCACACAGACTACCCATCACTCTCTCTCTGTGTCACACAGACTCCCCATCACTCTCTCTCTGTGTCACACTGACTCCCCGCCACTCTCTGTGTCACACTGACTCCCGATCACTCTCTCTCTGTGTCACACAGACTCCCCATCACTCTCGCTCTGTGTCACACTGACTCCCCGTCACTCTCTCTCTGTGTCACACAGACTCCCCATCACTCTCTCTCTGTGTCACACTGACTCCCCGTCACTCTCTCTCTGTGTCACACTGACTCCCCATCACTCTCTCTCTGTGTCACACTGACTCCCCGTCACTCTCTCTCTGTGTCACACAGACTCCCCATCACTCTCTCTCTGTGTCACACTGACTCCCCATCACTCTCTCTCTGTGTCACACTGACTCCCCGTCACTCTCTCTCTGTGTCACACAGACTCCCCATCACTCTCTCTCTGTGTCACACAGACACCCCATCACTCTCTCTGTGTCAAACTGACTCCTCATCACTCTCTCTCTGTGTCACACTGACTCCCCATCACTCTCTCTCTGTGTCACACTGACTCCCCGCCACTCTCTGTGTCACACTGACTCCCGATCACTCTCTCTCTGTGTCACACTGACTCCCCATCACTCTCTCTCTGTGTCACACTGACTCCCCATCACTCTCTCTCTGTGTCACACTGACTCCCCATCACTCTCTCTCTGTGTCACACTGACTCCCCATCACTCTCTCTGTGTCACACTGACTCCCCGTCACTCTCACTCTGTGTCACACTGACTCCCCATCACTCTCTCTCTGTCACACTGACTACCTGTCACTGTCTGCCTGTGTCACACTGACTCTCCGTCACTCTCTCTCTGTGTCACACTGACTCCCCGCCACTCTCTGTGTCACACTGACTCCCCGTCACTCTCTCTCTGTGTCACACTGACTCCCCATCACTCTCTGTGTCACACTGACTACCCATCACTCTCTATGTGTCACACTGACACCCATCACTCTCTTTCTGTGTCACACTGACTCCCCATCACTCGCTCTGTGTGTCACACTGACTCCCTGTCACACTCTCTGTGTCACACTGACTCCCCATCACTCTCTCTATGTATCACACTGACTCCCCGTCACTCTCTCTCTGTGTCAATCTGACTCCCCGTCACTCTCTCTCTGTGTCACACTGACTCCCCATCACTCTCTCTCTGTGTCACTCTGACTCTCCATCACTCTCTCTCGGTGTCACACTGACTCCCCGTCACTCTCTCTCTGTGTCACACTGACTCCCCATCACTCTCTCTCTGTGTCACATTGACTCCCCATCACTCTCTCTCTGTGTCACACTGACTCCCCATCACTCTCTCTCTGTGTCACACTGACTCCCCATCACTCTCTCTCTGTGTCACACTGACTCCCCGTCACTCTCTCTCTGTGTCACACTGACTCCCCGTCACTCTCTCTCTGTGTCAATCTGACTCCCCGTCAGTCTCTCTCTGTGTCACACTGACTCCCCATCACTCTCTCTCTGTGTCACACTGACTCCCCATCACTCTCTCTCTGTGTCACACTGACTCCCGTCACTCTCTCTCTGTGTCACACTGACTCCCCATCACTCTCTCTCTGTGTCACACTGACTCCCCATCACTCTCTCTCTGTGTCACACTGACTCCCCATCACTCTCTCTCTGTGTCACACTGACTCCCCATCACTCTCTCTCTGTGTCACACTGACTCCCCATCACTCTCTCTCTGTGTCACACTGACTCCCCGTCACTCTCTCTCTGTGTCACACTGACTCCCCATCACTCTCTCTCTGTGTCACACTGACTCCCATCACTCTCTCTCTGTGTCACACTGACTCCCCGTCACTCTCTCTCTGTGTCACACTGACTCCCCGTCACTCTCTCTCTGTGTCACACTGACTCCCCATCACTCTCTCTGTGTCACACTGACTCCCCATCACTCTCTCTGTGTCACACTGACTCCCCTTCTCTCTCTCTGTGTCACACTGACTCCCCATCACTCTCTCTCTGTGTCACACTGACTCCCCATCACTCTCTCTGTGTCTCACTGACTCCCCGTCACTCTCTCTCTGTGTCACACTGACTCCCCAGTCACTCTCTCTCTGTGTCACACTGACTCCCCGTCACTCTCTCTCTGTGTCACACTGACTCCCCATCACTCTCTCTCTGTGTCACACTGACTCCCATCACTCTCTCTGTGTGTCACACTGACTCCCCATCACTCTCTCTCTCTGTGTCACACTGACTCCCCATCACTCTCACTCTGTGTCACACTGACTCCCCATCACTCTCTCTCTGTGTCACACTGACTCCCCATCACTCTCTCTCTGTGTCACACTGACTCCCCATCACTCTCTCTCTGTGTCACACTGACTCCCAGTCACTCTCTCTCTGTGTCACACTGACTCCCCATCACTCTCTCTCTGTGTCACACTGACTCCCCATCACTCTCTCTGTGTCACACAGACACCCCATCACTCTCTCTGTGTCACACTGATTCCGCATCACTCTCTCTCTGTGTCACACTGACTCCCCATCACTCTCTCTCTGTGTCACACTGACTCCCCGCCACTCTCTGTGTCACACTGACTCCCGATCACTCTCTCTCTGTGTCACACTGACTCCCCATCACTCTCTCTCTGTGTCACACTGACTCCCCATCACTCTCCCTCTTTCTGTGTCACACTGACACCCCATCACTCTCTCTCTGTGTCACACTGACTCCCCATCACTCTCTCTCTGTGTCACACTGACTCCCCATCACTCTCCGCCTGTATCACATTGACTCCCAGTCACGTCTCTCTCTGTGTCACACTGACTCCCCGTCACTCTCCTCTGTGTCACACTGACTCCCCATCACTCTCTCTCTGTGTCACACTGACTCCCCATCATCTCTCTCTTCTGTGTCACACTGACTCCACATCATTCTCTCTCTGTGTCACACTGACTCCCCGTCACTCTCTCTCTGTGTCACACTGACTCCCCGTCACTCTCTCTCTGTGTCACACAGACTCCCCATCACTCTCTCTCTGTGTCACACTGACTCCCCATCACTCTCTCTGTGTCACACTGACTCCCCGTCACTCTCTCACTGTGTCACACTGACTCCCCGTCACTCTCTCACTGTGTCACAATGACTCCCCGTCACTCTCTCTCTGTGTCACACAGACACCCCATCACTCTCTCTGTGTCAAACTGACTCCTCATCACTCTCTCTATGTGTCACACTGACTCCCCATCACTCTCTATCTGTGTCACACTGACTCCCCGCCACTCTCTGTGTCACACTGTCTCCCGATCACTCTCTCTCTGTGTCACACTGACTCCCCATCACTCTCGCTCTGTGTCACACTGACTCCCCATCACTCTCTGTGTCACACTGACTCCCCATCACTCTCTCTCTGTGTCACACTGACTCCCCAGCACTCTCTCTGTGTGTCACACTGACTCCACGTCACTCTCACTCAGTGTCACACTGACTCCCCATCACTCTCTCTGTGTCACACTGACTCTCCCTCACTAACTCTCTGTGTCACACTGACTCACCACCACTCTCTGTGTCACACTGACATCCCTTCACTATCTCCCAGTGTCACACTGATTCCCCATCATTCTCTCTGTGTCACACTGACACCCCATCACTCTCTCTGTGTCACACTGACTCTCCCTCACTATCTCTCTGTGTCACACTGACTCCCTGCAACTCTCTGTGTCACACTGACTCCCCATCACTCTCTCTATGTATCACACTGACTCCCCATCACTCTCTCTGTGTCACACTGACTCCCCGTCACTCTCTCTCTGTATCACACTGACTCCCCATCACTCTCTCTCAGTGTCACACTGACTCCCCATCACTCTCTCTGTGTGTCACACTGACTCCCCGTAACTCTCTCTCTGTGTCACACTGACTCCCCATCACTCTCCATCTCTGTGTCACACTGACTCCCATCACTCTCTCTCTGTGTCACACTGACTCCCCAGTCACTCTCTCTCTGTGTCACACTGACTCCCCATCACTCTCTCTCTGTGTCACACTGACTCCCCATCACTCTCTCTCTGTGTCACACTGACTCCCCATCACTCTCTCTCTGTGTCACACTGACTCCCCATCACTCTCTCTCTGTGTCACACTGACTCCCCGTCACTCTCTCTCTGTGTCACACTGACTCCCGTCACTCTCTCTCTGTGTCACACTGACTCCCCATCACTGTCTCTCCGTGTCACACTGACTCTCCGTCAGCCTCACTCTGTGTCAAACTGACTCCCGCTCATTCTCTCTCTGTTTCACACTGACTCCCCGTCACTCTCTCTCTGTGTCACACTGACTCTCCATCACTCTCCCTGTGTCACACTAACTCCCGATCACTCTCTCTCTGTGTCACACTGACTCCCCGTCAATCTCTCTCTGTGTCACACTGACTCCCTTTCACTCTCTCTCTGTATCACACTGACTCCCCATCACTCTCTCTCTGTGTCACACTGTCTCCCTATCACTCTCTGCCTGTGTCACACTGACTCCCCATCACTCTCTCTCTGTGTCACACAGACTCCCCATCACTCTCTCTCTGTGTCACACAGACTCCCCATCACTCTCTCTCTGTGTCACACAGACTCACCCAACACTCTCTCTCTGTGTCACACTGACTCCCCCTCACTCTCTCTCTGTGTCACACTGACTCCCCATCACTCTCTCTCTGTGTCACAATGACTCCCCATCACTCTCTCTTTGTGTCACACTGACTCCCATCACTCTCTCTCTGTGTCACACTGGACTCCCCATCACTTCTCTCTGTGTCACACTGACTCCCCATCTCTCTCTCTGTGTCACACATGACTCCCCATCACTCTCTCTCTGTGTCACACTGACTCCCATCACTCTCTCTCTGTGTCACACTGACTCCCTGTCACTCTCTCTCTGTGTCACACTGACTCCCCATCACTCTCTCTCTGTGTCACACTGACTCCCCATCTCTTTCTCTCTGTATCACACTGACTCCCCATCACTCTCGCTGTGTCACACTGACACCCCATCACTCTCTCTGTGTCACACTGACTCCCCATCACTCTCTCTGTGTCACACTGACTCCCCATCACTCTCTCTCTATATCACACTGACTCCCCGCCACTCTCTGTGTCACACTGACTCCCGATCACTCTCTCTCTGTGTCACACTGACTCCCCATCACTCTCGCTTTGTGTCACACTGGCTCCCCATCACTCTCTGTGTCACACTGTCTCCCCTCCACTCTCTGTGTCACACTGACTCCCCGTCACTCTGTCTTTGTGTCACACTGACTCCCCATCACTCTCTCTCTGTGTCACACTGACTCCCCATCACTCTCTGTGTCACACTGACTCCACGTCACTCTCACTCAGTGTCACACTGATTCCCCATCACTCTCTCTGTGTGTCACACTGACTCCCCATCACTCTCTCTCTGTGTCACACTGACTCCCCATCACTCTCTCTCTGTGTCACACTGACTCCCCGCCACTCTCTCTCTGTGTCACACTGACTCCCCATCACTCTCTCTCTGTGTCACACTGACTCCCATCACTCTCTCTCTGTGTCACACTGACTCCCCATCACTCTCTCTCTGTGTCACACTGACTCCCCATCACTCTCTCTCTGTGTCACACTGACTCCCCATCACTCTCTCTCTGTGTCACACTGACTCCCATCACTCTCTCTCTGTGTCACACTGACTCCCCATCACTCTCTCTCTGTGTCACACTGACTCCCCATCACTCTCTCTCTGTGTCACACTGACTCCCCATCACTCTCTCTCTGTGTCACACTGACTCCCCATCACTCTCTCTCTGTGTCACACTGACTCCCCATCACTCTCTCTCTGTGTCACACTGACTCCCCATCACTCTCTCTCTGTGTCACACTGACTCCCCATCACTCTCTCTCTGTGTCACACTGACTCCCCGTCACTCTCTCTCTGTGTCACACTGACTCCCCATCACTCTCTCTGTGTCACACTGACTCCCCATCACTCTCTCTCTGTGTCACACTGACTCCCCATCACTCTCTCTCTGTGTCACACTGACTCCCCATCACTCTCTCTCTGTGTCACACTGACTCCCCGTCACTCTCTCTCTGTGTCACACTGACTCCCCATCACTCTCTCTCTGTGTCACACTGACTCCCCGTCACTCTCTCTCTGTGTCACACTGACTCCCCATCACTCTCTCTGTGTCACACTGACTCCCCATCACTCTCTCTGTGTCACACTGACTCTCCCTCACTATCTCTCTGTGTCACACTGACTCCCCATCACTCTCTCTGTGTGTCACACTGACTCCCATCACTCTCTCTCTGTGTCACACTGACTCCCCATCACTCTCTCTCTGTGTCACACTGACTCCCATCACTCTCTCTCTGTGTCACACTGACTCCCCATCACTCTCTCTCTGTGTCACACTGACTCCCCATCACTCTCTCTGTGTCACACTGACTCCCCATCACTCTCTCTGTGTCACACTGACTCCCCGTCACTCTCTCACTGTGTCACACTGACTCCCCGTCACTCTCTCTCTGTGTCACACTGACTCCCCATCACTATCTCTGTGTCACACTGACTCCATGTCACTCTCTCTCTATGTGTCACACTGACTCCAAATCACTCACTCTCTGTGTCACACTGAATACCCATCACTCTCTGTGTCACACTGACTCCCCATCACTCTCTCTCTGTGTCACACTGACTCCCCAGCACTCTCTCTGTGTCACACTGACTCCCATCACTCTCTCTGTGTCACACTGACTCCCCTTCACTCTCTCTCTGTGTCACACTAACTCCCCATCACTCTCTCTGTGTCACACTGACTCACCATCACTCTCTCAGTGTCACACTGACTCCCCGTCACTCTCTCTCTGTGTCACACTGACTCCCCATCACTCTCTCTCTGTGTCACACTGACTCCCCATCACTCTCTCTCTGTGTCACACTGACTCCCCATCACTCTCTCTCTGTGTCACACTGACTCCCCATCACTCTCTCTCTGTGTCACACTGACTCCCCATCACTCTCTCTCTGTGTCACACTGACTCCCCATCACTCTCTCTCTGTGTCACACTGACTCCCCATCACTCTCTCTCTGTGTCACACTGACTCCCCATCACTCTCTCTCTGTGTCACACTGACTCCCATCACTCTCTCTCTGTGTCACACTGACTCCCCATCACTCTCTCTCTGTGTCACACTGACTCCCCATCACTCTCTCTCTGTGTCACACTGACTCCCCATCACTCTCTCTCTGTGTCACACTGACTCCCCATCACTCTCTGTGTCACACTGACTCCCCATCACTCTCTCTGTGTCACACTGACTCTCCCTCACTCTCTCTCTGTGTCACACTGACTCCCCATCACTCTCTGTGTCACACTGACTCCCCTTCACTCTCTCTCTGTGTCACACTGACTCCCCGTCACTCTCTCTGTGTCACACGGACTCCCCATCACTCTCTCTGTGTCACACTGACTCCCATCACTCTCTCTCTGTGTCACACTGTCTCCCCATCACTCTCTCTCTTTCTGTGTCTCACTGACTCCCCATCACTCTCACTCTGTGTCTCACTGACTCCCCATCACTCTCTCTCTGTGTCACACTGACTCCCCATCACTCTCTCTCTCTGTGTCACACTGACTCCCCATCACTCTCTCTCTGTGTCACACTGACTCCCCGTCACTCTCTCTCTGTGTCACACAGACTCCCCATCACTCTCTCTCTGTGTCACACTGACTCCCCATCACTCTCTCTCTGTGTCACACAGACACCCCATCACTCTCTCTGTGTCACACTGACTCCCCATCACTCTCTCTCTGTGTCACACTGACTCCCCATCACTCTCTCTATGAGTCACACTGACTCCCCATCACTCTCTCTGTGTCACACTGACTCCCCATCACTCTCTCTCTGTGTCACACTGACTCCCCATCACTCTCTCTGTGTCACACTGACTCCCCATCACTCTCTCTCTGTGTCACACTGACTCCCCATCACTCTCTCTATGTGTCACACTGACTCCCCATCACTCTCTCTCTGTGTCACACTGACTCCCCATCACTCTCTCTCTGTGTCACACTGACTCCCCATCACTCTCTCTCTGTGTCACACTGACTCCCTGTCACTCTCTCTCTATGTATCACACTGACTCCGCATCACTCTCGCTGTGTCACACTGACATCCCATCACTCTCTCTGTGTCACACTGACTCTCCCTCACTCTCTCTCTGTGTCACACTGACTCCCCATCACTCTCTCTCTGTGTCACACTGACTCCCCATCACTCTCTCTCTGTGTCACACTGACTCCCCATCACTCTCTCTGTGTCACACTGACTCCCCATCACTCTCTCTCTGTGTCACACTGACTCCCCATCACTCTCTCTCTGTGTCACACTGACATCCCTTCACTCTCTCTCTGTGTCACACTGACTCCCCATCACTCTCTCTGTGTCACACTGACTCCCCGTCACTCTCTCTCTGTGTCACACTGACTCCCTGTCACTCTCTCTCTGTGTCACACTGACTCCCCATCACTCTCTCTCTGTGTCACACTGACTCCCCATCACTCTCTCTCTGTGTCACACTGACTCCCCATCACTCTCTCTCTGTGTCACACTGACTCCCCATCACTCTCTCTCTGTGTCACACTGACTCCCCATCACTCTCTCTCTGTGTCACACTGACTCCCCATCACTCTCTCTCTGTGTCACACTGACTCCCCATCACTCTCTCTCTGTGTCACACTGACTCCCCATCACTCTCTCTCTGTGTCACACTGACTCCCCATCACTCTCTCTCTGTGTCACACTGACTCCCATCACTCTCTCTCTGTGTCACACTGACTCCCCCGTCACTCTCTCTCTGTGTCACACTGACTCCCCATCACTCTCTCTCTGTGTCACACTGACTCCCCATCACTCTCTCTCTGGTGTCACACTGACTCCCCATCACTCTCTCTCTGTGTCACACTGACTCCCCATCACTCTCTCTCTGTGTCACACTGACTCCCCATCACTCTCTCTCTGTGTCACACTGACTCCCCGTCACTCTCTCTCTGTGTCACACTGACTCCCCATCACTCTCTCTCTGTGTCACACTGACTGCCTGTCACTCTCTCTCTGTGTCACACTGACTCCCCATCACTCTCTCTCTGTGTCACACTGACTCCCCTTCACTCTCTCTCTGTGTCACACTGAATTCCCATCACTCTCTCTCTGTGTCACACTGTCTCCCTTCACACTCTGTCTGTGTCACACTGACTCACCATCACTCTCTCTCTGTGTCACACTGACTCCCATCACTCTCTCTCTGTGTTACACTGACTTCCCATCACTCTCTCTCTGTGTCACACTGACTCCCCGTCACTCTCTCCTGTGTCACATGACTCCCTATCATTCTCTCTCTGTGTCACACTGACTCCCCATCATTCTCGCTGTGTCACACTGACTCCCCATCACTCTCTCTCTCTGTGTCACACTGACTCCCCATCACTCTCTCTCTGTGTCACACTGACTCCCCATCCTCTCTCTCTGTGTCACACTGACTCCCCATCACTCTCTCTCTGTGTCACACTGACTCCCATCACTCTCTCTCTGTGTCACACTGACTCCCCATCACTCTCTCTCTTTCTGTCACACTGACTCCCATCACTCACTCTCTGTGTCACACTGACTCCCCGTCACTCTCTCTCTGTGTCACACTGACTCCCCATCACTCTCTCCTGTGTCACACAGACTCCCCATCACTCTCTCCTGTGGTCACACTGAATCCCATCACTCTCTCTGTGTCACACTGACTCCCCATCACTCTCTCTGTGTCACACTGACTCCCCATCACTCTCTCTCTGTGTCACACTGACTCCCCGTCACTCTCTCTGTGTCACACTGACTCCCCATCACTCTCTCTCTGTGTCACACTGACTCCCCATCACTCTCTCTCTGTGTCACACTGACTCCCCGTCACTCTCTCTCTGTGTCACACTGACTCGCCATCACTCTCTCTGTGTCACACTGACTCCCCATCACTCTCTCTCTGTGTCACACTGACTCCCCATCACTCTCTCTCTGTGTCACACTGACTCCCCATCACTCTCTCTGTGTCACACTGACTCCCCATCACTCTCTCTCTGTGTCACACTGACTCCCCATCACTCTCTCTCTGTGTCACACTGACTCCCCATCACTCTCTCTGTGTCACACTGACTCCCCATCACTCTCTCTCTGTGTCACACTGACTCCCATCACTCTCTCTCTGTGTCACACTGACTCCCCATCACTCTCTCTCTGTGTCACACTGACTCCCCGTCGCTCTCTCTCTGTGTCACACTGACTCCCCATCACTCTCTCTCTGTGTCACACTGACTCCCCATCACTCTCCCTCTTTCTGTGTCACACTGACTCCCCATCACTCTCTCTCTGTGTCACACTGACTCCCCATCACTCTCTCTCTGTGTCACACTGACTCCCCATCACTCTCTCTGTGTCACACTGACTCCCCATCACTCTCTCTCTGTGTCACACTGACTCCCCATCACTCTCTCTCTGTGTCACACTGACTCCCCATCACTCTCTCTCTGTGTCACACTGACTCCCCATCACTCTCTCTCTGTGTCACACTGACTCCCCATCACTCTCTCTCTGTGTCACACTGACTCCCCGTCACTCTCTCTCTGTGTCACACTGACTCCCCATCACTCTCTCTCTGTGTCACACTGACTCCCCATCACTCTCTCTCTGTGTCACACTGACTCCCCATCACTCTCTCTCTGTGTCACACTGACTCCCCGTCACTCTCTCTGTGTCACACTGACTCCCCATCACTCTCTCTCTGTGTCACACTGACTCCCCATCACTCTCTCTCTGTGTCACACTGACTCCCCATCACTCTCTCTCTGTGTCACACTGACTCCCCATCACTCTCTCTCTGTGTCACACTGACTCCCCATCACTCTCTCTCTGTGTCACACTGACTCCCCATCACTCTCTCTCTGTGTCACACTGACTCCCCATCACTCTCTCTCTGTGTCACACTGACTCCCCATCACTCTCTCTCTGTGTCACACTGACTCCCCATCACTAACTCTCTGTGTCACACTGACTCCCCATCACTCTCTCTCTGTGTCACACTGACTCCCCATCACTCTCTCTCTGTGTCACACTGACAACCCCTGACTAACTCTCTGTCTCACACTGACTCCCCATCACTCTCCCTGTGTCACACTGACTCTCCCTCACGCTCTCTCTGTGTCACAATGACTCCCCATCACTCTCTGTGTCACACTGACTCCCCATCACTCTCTCTCTGTGTCACACTGACTCCCCATCACTATCTCTCTGTGTCACACTGACTCCCCATCACTCTCTCTCTGTGTCACACTGACTCTCCATCACTCTCTCTCTGTGTCACACTAACTCCCCATCACTCTCTCTCTGTGTCACACTGACTCCCTGTCATTCTCTCTCTGTGTCACACTGACTCCCATCACTCTCTCTCTGTGTCACACTGACTCCCCATCACTCTCTCTCTGTGTCACACTGACTCCCCGTCACTCTCTCTCTGTGTCACACTGACTCCCCATCACTCTCCCTGTGTCACACTGACTCCCGTCACTCTCTCTCTGTGTCACACTGACTCCCATCACTCTCTCTGTGTCACACTGACTCCCCATCACTCTCTCTCTGTGTCACACTGACTCCCCATCACTCTCTCTCTGTGTCACACTGACTCCCCGTCACTCTCTCTCTGTGTCACACTGACTCCCCATCACTCTCTCTCGGTTTCACACTGACTCTCCATCTCTCTGTCTCTGTGTCACACTGACTCCCCATCACTCTATATCTGTGTCACACTGACTCCCCGTCACTCTCTCTCTTCCTGTGTCACACTGACTCCCCATCACTCTCTCTCTGTGTCACACTGACTCTCCATCACTCTCTCTCTGTGTCACACTGACTCCAAATCACTCTCTCTCTGTGTCACAATGACTCCCCATCACTCTCTCTCTCTGTCACACTGACTCCCCATCACTCTCTCGGTGTCACACTGACTCCCCATCACTCTCTCTTTGTATCATACTGACTCCCCATCACTCTCTCTGTGTCACACTGACTCCCCGTCACTCTCTCTCTGTGTCACACTGACTCCCCATCACTCTATCCCTGTGTCACACTGACTCCCCATCACTCTCTCTCTGTGTCACACTGACTGCCTGTCACTCTCTCTTTCTGTGTCACACTGACTCCCCCATCACTCTCTCTCTGTGTCACACTGACTCCCCATCACTCTCTCTCTGTGTCACACTGACTCCCGTCACTCTCTCTCTGTGTCACACTGACTCCCCATCACTCTCTCTCTGTCTCACACTGACTCCCCATCACTCTCTCTGTGTCACACTGACTCCCTTCACTATCTCTCTGTGTCACACTGACTCCCCATCACTCTCTCTGTGTCACACTGACTCCCATCACTCTCCTCTGTATCACACTGACTCCCCAGTCACTCTCTCTCTGTGTCACACTGACTCCCCATCACTCTCTCTCTGTGTCACACTGACTCCCCATCACTCTCTCTCTGTGTCACACTGACTCCCCATCACTCTCCCTCTTTCTGTGTCACACTGACACCCCATCACTCTCTCTCTGTGTCACACTGACTCCCCATCACTCTCTCTCTGTGTCACACTGACTCCCCGTCACTCTCTCTCTGTGTCACACAGACTCCCCATCACTCTCTCTCTGTGTCACACTGACTCCCCATCACTCTCTCTCTGTGTCACACTGACTCCCCGTCACTCTCTCTCTGTGTCACACTGACTCCCCATCACTCTCTCTCTGTGTCACACTGACTCCCCGTCACTCTCTCTCTGTGTCACACTGACTCCCCATCACTCTCTCTCTGTGTCACACTGACTCCCCATCACTCTCTCTCTGTGTCACACTGACTCCCCCGTCACTCTCTCCTGTGTCACACTGACTCCCCCCTATCACTCACTCTCTGTGTCACACTGACTCCCCATCATTCTCTCTCTGTGTCACACTGACTCCCTGTCACTATCTCTGTGTCACATTGAGTCCCCATCACTCTCCCTCTGTGTCACACTGACTCCCCATCACTCTCTCTCTGTGTCACACTGACACACCATCACTCTCTCTCTGTGTCACACTGACTCCCCATCATTCTCTCTCTGTGTCACACTGACTCCCCGTCAATCTCTCTATGTGTCACACTGACTCCCATCACTCTCTCTCTGTGTCACACTGACTCCCAGTCACTCTCTCTCTGTGTCACACTGACTTCCCCTCACTCTCTCTCTGTGTCACACTGACTCCCATCACTCTCTCTCTGTGTCAACACTGATCTCCCCATCACTCTCTCTCTGTGTCACACTGGTTCCCAATCACTCTCTCTCTGTGGTCACACTGATCCCGATCACTCTCTCTCTGTGTCACACTGACTCCCCATCACTCTCTCTCTGTGTCACACTGGACTCCCATCACTCTCTCTGTGTCACACTGACTCCCCATCACTCTCTCTCTGTGTCACACTGACTCCCCATCACTCTCTCTCTGTGTACCCCTGACTCCCCATCACTCTCTCTCTGTGTCACACTGACTCCCCAGTCACTCTCTCTCTGTGTCACACTGACTCCCCATCACTCTCTCTCATGTCGTCACACTGACTCCCCATCACTCTCTGCCTGTGTCACACTGACACCCCTCACCTCTCTCTCTGTGTCACACTGACTCCCCGTCACTTCTCTCTGTGTCCACACTGACTCCCCAGTCACTCTCTATCTGTGTCACACTGATCCCCCTCACTCTCTGCTGTTCACACTGACTCCCCATCACTCTCCTCCTGTGTCACAACTGACTCCCCATCACTCTCTGCCTGTGTCACACTAACTCCCCGTCACTCTCTCTCTGTGTCACACTGACTCCCCCTCACTCTCTCTCTGTGTCAAACTGACTCATCATCTCACTCTCTCTGTGTCACACTGACTCCCCGTCACTCTCTCTCTGTATCACACTGACTCTCCATCACTCTCCCTGTGTCACACTAACTCCCGATCACTCTCTCTCTGTGTCACACTGACTCCCCGTCAATCTCTCTCTGTGTCACACTGACTCCCCAGTCACTATCTCTTGTGTCACAATGACTCCCCATCACTCTCTCTCTCTCACACTGACTCCCTGTCACTCTCTCTCTGTGTCACACTGACTCCCCATCACTCTCTCTACCTGTCACACTGACTCCCCAGTCCTCTCTCTCTGTGTCACACTGACTCCCCGTCCTCTCTCTTCTGTGTCACACTGACTCCCCTTCACTCTCTCGCTGTGTCACTATGACTCCCATCACTCTCTCTCTGTGTCACACTGACTCCCCATCACTCTCCCTCTTTCTGTGTCACACTGACACCCCATCACTCTCTCTCTGTGTCACACTGACTCCCCATCACTCTCCCTCTCTCTGTGTCACACTGACTCCCCATCACACTCTCTTTGTGTCACACAGACTCCCTGTCACTCTCTCTATATGTCACACTGACTCCCCATCACTCTCTCTCTGTGTCACACTGACTCCCCATCACTCTCTCTCTGTGTCACACTGACTCCCCATCACTCTCTCTATAAATCACACTGACTCCCCATCACTCTCTCTCTGTGTCACACTGACTCCCCGTCACTCTCTCTCTGTGTCACACTGACTCCCCCTTACTAACTCTCTGTCTCACACGGACTCCCCGTCACTCTCTCTCTGTGTCACACTGACTCCCCATCACTCCCTGTGTCACACTGACTCCCCATCACTCTCTCTCTGTGTCACACTGACTCCCCATCACTCTCTCTCTGTGTCACACTGACTCCCCATCACTCTCTCCTCGGTGTCACCTAGACTCCCCGTCACTCTCTCTCTGTGTCACACTGACTCCCATCACTCTCTCTCTGTGTCACCACTGACTCCCCGTCCTCTCTCTGTGTCCACAAGGACTCCCCCATCACTCTCTCATGTGTCACACTGACTCCCCATCACTCTCTCTTGTGTCACACTGACTCCCCAGTCACTCTCTCACTGTGTCACAATGACTCCCCAGTCACTCTCTCCTATGTGTCACACTGACTCCCCAGTCCGCTCTCTCTGTGTCACACTGACCCCCATCACTCTCTCTGTGTCACAACTGACTCCTCCTTGACTCTCCTCTCTGTGTCACACTGACCATCACCATCACTCTCTCTTGTGTCACACTGACTCCCCAGCACTCTCTCTATGGTCACACTTACCTCCCCGATCACTCTCTGTGTACACATGACTCCCCCCATCACTCTCTCTGTGTATCACACTGACTCGCCATCACTGTCTATGTGTCGCACTGAATTCCCATCACTCTCTGCCTGTGTCAAACTGACTCCCCGTCACTCTCCATCTCTGTGTCAGACTGACTCCCTGTCACTCTCTCTCTGTGTCACACTGACTCCCCCTCACTCTCTCTATGAGTCACACTGACTCCCCATCACTCTCTCTGTGTCACACTGACTCCCCATCACTCTCTCTCTGTGTCACACTGACTCTCCCTCACTCTCTCTCTGTGTCACACTGACTCCCCATCACTCTCTCTGTGTCACACTGACTCCCCATCACTCTCTCTGTGTCACACTGACTCTCCCTCACTATCTCTCTGTGTCACACTGACTCCCCGTCACTCTCTCTGTGTGTCACACTGACTCCCATCACTCTCCTCTGTGTCACACTGACTCCCATCACTCTCTCTCTGTGTCACACTGACTCCCCGTCACTCTCTCTCTGTGTCACACTGACTCCCCGTCACTCTCTCTGTGTCAAACTGACTCCCCATCACTCTCTCTCTGTGTCACACTGACTCCCCATCACTCTCTCTATGTGTCACACTGACTCCCCGTCACTCTCTCTCTGTGTCACACTGACTCCCCGTCACTCTCTCTCTGTGTCACACTGACTCCCCATCACTCTCTCTGTGTCACACTGACTCCGCGTCACTCTCTCTCTGTGTCACACTGACTCCCCATCACTCTCTCTCTGTGTCACACTGACTCCCCAGTCACTCTCTCTCTGTGTCACACTGACTCCCCATCACTCTCTCTGTGTCACACTGACTCCCCATCACTCTCTCTCTGTGTCACACTGACTCCCCATCACTCTCTCTCTGTGTCACACTGACTCCCGTCACTCTCTCTCTGTGTCACCACTGACTCACCTCACTCTCTCTCTGTGTCACACTGACTCCCCATCACTCTCTGTCTGTCTCACACTGACTCCCCATCACTCTCTCTGTGTCACACTGACTCCCCATCACTCTCTCTCTGTGTCACACTGACTCCCCATCACTCTCTCTGTGTCACACTGACTCCCCATCACTCTCTCTCTGTGTCACACTGACTCCCCATCACTCTCTCTCTTCCTGTGTCACACTGACTCCCCATCACTCTCTCTCTGTGTCACACTGACTCCCCGTCACTCTCTCTCTGTGTCACACTGACTCCCCATCACTCTCTCTCTGTGTCACACTGACTCCCCGTCACTCTCTCTCTGTGTCACACTGACTCCCCATCACTCTCTCTCTCTGTGTCTCACTGACTCCCCATCACTCTCTCTCTGTGTCACACTGACTCCCCATCACTCTCTCTCTGTGTCACACTGACTCCCCATCACTCTCTCTCTCTGTGTCACACAGACTCCCCATCACTCTCTCTCTGTGTCACACTGACTCCCCATCACTCTCTCTCTGTGTCACACAGACTCCCCATCACTCTCTCTCTGTGTCACACTGACTCCCCATCACTCTCTCTCTGTGTCACACTGACTCCCCATCACTCTCTCTCTGTGTCACCACTGACTCCCCATCACTCTCTCTCTGTGTCACACTGACTCCCCATCACTCTCTCAGTGTGTCACACTGACTCCCGTCACTCTCTCTCTGTGTCACACTGACTCCCCATCACTCTCTCTCTGTGTCACACTGACTCCCCATCACTCTCTCAGTGTGTCACACTGACTCCCGTCACTCTCTCTCTGTGTCACACTGACTCCCCGTCACTCTCTCTATGTATCACACTGACTCCCATCACTCTCTCTCTGTGTCACACTGACTCCCCTTCACTCTCTCTCTGTGTCACACTGACTCCCCATCACTCTCTCTGTGTGTCACACTGACTCCCCATCACTCTCTCTCTGTGTCACACTGACTCCCCATCACTCTCTCTCTGTGTCACACTGACTCCCCATCACTCTCCCTCTTTCTGTGTCACACTGACTCCCCATCACACTCTCTTTGTGTCACACTGACTCCCCGTCACTCTCTCTCTGTGTCACTCTGACTCCCCATCACTCTCTCTCTGTGTCACACTGACTCCCCATCACTCTCTCTCTGTGTCACACTGACTCCCCATCACTCTCTCTCTGTGTCACACTGACTCCCCATCACTCTCTCTCTGTGTCACACTGACTCCCCATCACTCTCTCTCTGTGTCACACTGACTCCCCATCACTCTCTCTCTGTGTCACACTGACTCCCCATCACTCTCTCTCTGTGTCACACTGACTCCCCAGTCACTCTCTCTCTGTGTCACACTGACTCCCCATCACTCTCTCTCTGTGTCACACTGACTCCCCATCACTCTCTCTCTGTGTCACACTGACTCCCCATCACTCTCTCTCTGTGTCACACTGACTCCCCATCACTCTCTCTCTGTGTCACACTGACTCCCCATCACTCTCTCTCTGTGTCACACTGACTCCCCATCACTCTCTCTCTGTGTCACACTGACTCCCCATCACTCTCTCTCTGTGTCACACTGACTCCCCATCACTCTCTCTGTGTCACACTGACTCCCGCATCACTCTCTCTCTGTGTCACACTGACTCCCCATCACTCTCTCTCTGTGTCACACTGACTCCCCATCACTCTCTCTCTGTGTCACACTGACTCCCCATCACTCTCTCTCTGTGTCACACTGACTCCCCATCACTCTCTCTGTGTCACACTGACTCCCCATCACTCTCTCTCTGTGTCACACAGACTCTCCATCACTCTCTGTGTCACACTGACTCCCCTTCACTCTCTCTCTGTGTCACACTGACTCCCCCTCACTATCTCTCTGTGTCACACTGACTCCCCATCTCTCTCTCTGTGTCAACACTGACTCCCCATCACTCTCTCTCTGTGTCACACTGACTCCCCGTCACTCTCTCTCTGTGTCACACTGACTCCCCGTCACTCTCTCTGTGTCACACTGACTCCCCATCACTCTCTCTCTGTGTCACAATGACTCCCCATCACTCTCTCTCTGTGTCACACTGACTCCCCATCACTCTCCCTCTGTGTCACACTGACTCCCCGTCACTCTCTCTCTGTGTCACACTGACTCCCCATCACTCTCTCTCTGTGTCACACTGACTCACGATCACTCTCTCTCTGTGTCACACTGACTCCCCATCACTCTCTCTCTGTGTCACACTGACTCCCATCACTCTCTCTCTGTGTCACACTGACTCCCCATCACTCTCTTCTCTGTGTCACACTGACTCCCCATCACTCTCTCTCTGTGTCACACTGACTCCCCATCACTCTCCTCTGTGTCACACTGACTCCCATCACTCTCTCTCTGTGTCACACTGACTCCCCGTCACTCTCTCTCTGTGTCACACTGACTCCCCATCACTCTCTCTCTGTGTCACACTGACTCCCCATCACTCTCTCTCTGTGTCACACTGATACCCCATCACTCTCTCTCTGTGTCACACTGACTCCCCGTCACTCTCTCTCTGTGTCAACAGACTCCCCATCACTCTCTCTCTGTGTCACACTGACTCCCCATCACTCTCTCTCTGTATCACACTGACTCTCCATCACTCTCTCTCAGTGTCACACTGATTCCCCATCACTCTCTCTCTGTGTCACACTGACTCCCCATCACTCTCTCTCTGTGTCACACTGACTCCCCATCACTCTCTCTCTGTGTCACACTGACTCCCCATCACTCTCTCTCTGTGTCACACTGACTCCCAGTCACTCTCTCTCTGTGTCACACTGACTCCCCATCACTCTCTCTCTGTGTCACACTGACTCCCCATCACTCTCTCTCTGTGTCACACTGACTCCCATCACTCTCTCTCTGTGTCACACTGACTCCCCATCACTCTCTCTCTGTGTCACACTGACTCCCCATCACTCTCTCTCTGTGTCACACTGACTCCCCATCACTCTCTCTCTGTGTCACACTGACTCCCCATCACTCTCTCTCTGTGTCACACTGACTCCCCATCACTCTCTCTCTGTGTCACACTGACTCCCCATCACTCTCTCTCTGTATCACACTGACTCCCCATCACTCTCTCTGTGTCACACTGACTCCCCATCACTCTCTCTCTGTGTCACACTGACTCCCCATCACTCTCTCTCTGTGTCACACTGACTCCCCATCACTCTCTCTCTGTGTCACACTGACTCCCCATCACTCTCTCTCTGTGTCACACTGACTCCCCATCACTCTCTCTCTGTGTCACACTGACTCCCCGTCACTCTCTCTCTGTGTCACACTGACTCCCCGTCACTCTCTCTCTGTGTCACACTGACTCCCTGTCACTCTCTCTCTGTGTCACACTGACTCCCCATCACTCTCTCTCTGTGTCACACTGACTCCCCATCACTCTCTCTATGTGTCACACTGACTCCCCATCACTCTCTCTCTGTGTCACACTGACTCCCCATCACTCTCTCTTGTGTCACACTGACTCCCTGTCACTCTCTCTCTGTGTCACACTGACTCCCCGTCACTCTCTCTCTGTGTCACACTGACTCCCCATCACTCTCTCTCTGTGTCACACTGACTCATCATCTCTCTCTCTCTGTGTCACACTGACTCCCCGTCACTCTCTCTCTGTATCACACTGACTCTCCATCACTCTCTCTGTGTCACACTGACTCCCCATCACTCTCTCTCTGTGTCACACTGACTCCCCGTCACTCTCTCTCTGTGTCACACTGACTCCCCATCACTCTCTCTCTGTGTCACACTGACTCCCCATCACTCTCTCTCTGTGTCACACTGACTCCCCGTCACTCTCTCTCTGTTCACACTGACTCCCCGTCACTCTCTCTCTGTGTCACACTGACTCCCCGTCACTCACTCTCTGTCTCACACTGACTCCCCATCACTCTCCCTGTGTCACACTGACTCTCCCTCACGCTCTCTCTGTGTCACACTGACTCCCCATCACTCTCTCTCTGTGTCACACTGACTCCCCATCACTCTCTCTGTGTCACACTGACTCCCATCACTCTCTCTCTGTGTCACACTGACTCCCCGTCACTCTCTCTCTGTGTCACACTGACCTCCCCATCACTCTCTCTCTGTGTCACACTGACTCCCCATCACTCTCTCTCTGTGTCACACTGACTCCCCATCACTCTCTCTCTGTGTCACACTGACTCCCCATCACTCTCTCTCTGTGTCACACTGACTCCCCATCACTCTCTCTCTGTGTCACACAGACTCCCCATCACTCTCTCTCTGTGTCACACTGACTCCCATCACTCTCTCTCTGTGTCACACAGACTCCCATCACTCTCATCTGTGTCACACTGACTCCCATCACTCTCTCTCTGTGTCACACTGACTCCCCATCACTCTCTCTCTGTGTCACACTGACTCCCCATCACTCTCTCTCTGTGTCACACTGACTCCCCGTCACTCTCTCTCTGTGTCACACTGACTCCCCATCACTCTCTCTCTGTGTCACACTGACTCCCCATCACTCTCTCTCTGTGTCACACTGACTCCCCATCACTCTCTCGGTGTCACACTGACTCCCCGTCACTCTCTCTCTGTGTCACACTGACTCCCCGTCACTCTCTCTCTGTGTCACACTGACTCCCCATCACTCTCTCTCTGTGTCACACTGACTCCCCATCACTCTCTCTCTGTGTCACACAGACTCCCCATCACTCTCTCTCTGTGTCACACTGACTCCCTGTCACTCTCTCTCTGTGTCACACTGACTCCCCATCACTCTCTCTCTGTGTCACACTGACTCCCCATCACTCTCTCTGTGTCACACTGACTCCCCATCACTCTCTCTCTGTGTCACACTGACTCCCCGTCACTCTCTCTCTGTGTCACACTGACTCCCATCACTCTCTCTCTGTGTCACACTGACACCCGTCACTCGCTCTCTGTGTCACACTGAATCCCTGACACTCTCTCTCTGTGTCACACTGAATTCGCATCACTCTCTCTCTGTGTCACACTGACTCCCCATCACTCTCTCTCTGTGTCACACTGACTCCCCATCACTCTCTCTCTGTGTCACACTGACTCCCCATCACTCTCTCTCTGTGTCACACTGACTCCCTGTCACTCTCTCTGTGTCACATTGACTCCCCATCACTCTCTCTCTGTGTCACCTGACTCCCCATCTCACTCTCTCTGTATCACACTGACACCCCATCTCTCTCTCTCTGTATCACACTGACTCCCCATCACCCTCTCTGTGTCACACTGACTCCCCGTCACTCTCTCTGTGTCACACAGACTCCCCATCACTCTCTCTCTGTGTCACACTGACTCCCCATCACTCTCCCTCTTTCTGTGTCACACTGACACCCCATCACTCTCTCTCTGTGTCACACTGACTCCCCATCACTCTCTCTCTGTGTCACACTGACTCCCTGTCACTCTCTCTCTGTGTCACACTGACTCCCCATCACTCTCTCTCTGTGTCACACTGACTCCCCAGTCACTCTCTCTCTGTGTCACACTGACTCCCCAGTCACTCTCTCTCTGTGTCACACTGACTCCCCATCACTCTCTCTCTGTGTCACACTGACTCCCCATCACTCTCTCTCTGTGTCACACTGACTCCCCATCACTCTCTCTCTGTGTCACACTGACTCCCCATCACTCTCTCTCTGTGTCACACTGACTCCCCATCACTCTCTCTCTGTGTCACACTGACTCCCCATCACTCTCTCTCTGTGTCACACTGACTCCCCATCACTCTCTCTCTGTGTCACACTGACTCCCCATCACTCTCTCTCTGTGTCACACTGACTCCCCATCACTCTCTCTCTGTGTCACACTGACTCCCCATCACTCTCTCTCTGTGTCACACTGACTCCCCATCACTCTCTCTCTGTGTCACACTGACTCCCCATCACTCTCTCTCTGTGTCACACTGACTCCCCATCACTCTCTCTCTGTGTCACACTGACTCCCCATCACTCTCTCTCTGTGTCACACTGACTCCCCATCACTCTCTCTCTGTGTCACACTGACTCCCCGATCACTCTCTCTCTGTGTCACACTGACTCCCTACACTCTCTCTGTGTCACACTGACTCCCCATCACTCTCTCTCTGTGTCACACTGGACTCCCCGTCACCTCTCTGTCTCACACTGACTCCCTGTCACTCTCTCTGTGTCACACTGAGTCCCCATCACTCTCTCTATGTGTCACACTGACTCCCCATCACTCTCCTCTGTGTCACACTGACTCCCATCACTCTCTCTCTGTGTCACACTGACTCCCCATCACTCTCTCTCGTGTGTCACACTGACTCCCCATCACTCTCTCTCTGTGTCACACTGACTCCCCATCACTCTCTCTCTGTGTCACACTGACTCCCCATCACTCTCTGTGTCACACTGACTCCCTGTCACTCTCTCTATGTGTCACACTGACTCCCCAGCACTCTCTCTCTGTGTCACACTGACTCCCCGTCACTCTCTCTATGTCTCACACTGACTCCCCGTCACTCTCTCTATGTGTCACACTGACTCCCCATCACTCTCTCTCTGTGTCACACTGACTCCCCATCACTCTCTCTCTGTGTCACACTGACTCCCCATCACTCTCTCTCTGTGTCACACTGACTCCCCATCACTCTCTCTCTGTGTCACACTGACTCCCCATCACTCTCTCTCTGTGTCACACTGACTCCCCATCACTCTCTCTCTTTGTCACACTGACTCCCCCTCACTCTCTATGTCACACTGACTCCCCAACACGCTCTCTCTGTGTCACTCTGACTATCCATCACTCAATCTCGGTGTCACACTGACTCCCCATCACTCTCTCTCTGTGTCACACTGACACCCCTTCACTCTCTCTCTGTGTCACACTGACACCCCTTCACTCTCTCTCTGTGTCACACTGACTCCCCATCACTCTCTCTCTGTGTCACACTGACTCCGCATCACTCTCTCTCTGTGTCACACTGACTCCCCGTCATTCTCTCTCTGTGTCACACTGACTCCCCATCAGTCTCTCTCTGTGTCACACTGACTCCCCATCACTCTCTCTCAGTGTCACACTGACTCCCCATCACTCTCTCTCTGTGTCACACTGACTCCCCATCACTCTCTCTTGTGTCACACTGACTCCCCATCACTCTCTCTGTGTCACACTGACTCCCCATCACTCTCTTTCTGTGTCACACTGACTCCCCATCACTCTCTCTGTGTCACACTGACTCCCATCACTCTCTCTTGTGTCACACTGACTCCCATCACTCTCTCTCTGTGTCACACTGACTCCCCATCACTCTCTCTCTGTGTCACACTGACTCCCCATCACTCTCTCTGTGTCACACTGACTCCCCATCACTCTCTCTCTGTGTCACACTGACTCCCCATCACTCTCTCTCTGTGTCACACTGACTCCCATCACTCTCTCTGTGTCACACTGACTCCCATCACTCTCTCTGTATCACACTGACTCCCCATCACTCTCTCTGTGTCACACTGACTCCCCATCACTCTCTCTCCGTCTCACACTGACTCCCCATCACTCTCTCTCTGTGTCACACTGACTCCCCATCACTCTCTCTCTGTGTCACACTGACTCCCCATCACTCTCTCTCTGTGTCACACTGACTCCCCATCACTCTCTCTCTGTGTCACACTGACTCCCCATCACTCTCTCTCTGTGTCACACTGACTCCCCATCACTCTCTCTCTGTGTCACACTGACTCCCCATCACTCTCTCTCTGTGTCACACTGACTCCCCATCACTCTCTCTCTGTGTCACACTGACTCCCCATCACTCTCTCTCTGTGTCACACTGACTCCCCATCACTCTCTCTCTGTGTCACACTGACTCCCCATCACTCTCTCTCTGTGTCACACTGACTCCCCATCACTCTCTCTCTGTGTCACACTGACTACCCGTCACTCTCTCTCTATGTCACACTGACTCCCCATAACTCTCTCTCTGTGTCACACTGACTCCCCATCACTCTCTCTCTGTATCACACTGACTCCCCATCACTCTCTCTGTGTCACACTGACTCCCCATCACTCTCTCTGTTGTCACACTGACTTCCCCATCACTCTCTCTCTGTGTCACACTGACTCCCCATCACTCTCTCTCTGTGTCACACTGACTCCCATCACTCTCTCTGTGTCACACTGACTCCCCATCACTCTCTCTCTGTGTCACACTGACTCCCCATCACTCTCTCTGTGTCACACTGACTCCCCATCACTCTCTCTCTGTGTCACACTGACTCTCCCTCACTCTCTCTCTGTGTCACAATGACTCCCCATCACTCTCTGTGTCACACTGACATCCCTTCACTCTCTCTCTGTGTCACACTGACTCCCCATCACTCTCTCTGTGTCACACTGACTCCCCATCACTCTCTCTGTGTCACACTGACTCTCCCTCACTCTCTCTCTGTGTCACACTGACTCACCATCACTCTCTCTGTGTCACACTGACTCCCCATCACTCTCTCTTATGTGTCACACTGACTCCCCTCACTCTCTCTATGTGTCACACTGACTCCCCATCACTCTCTCTGTGTCACACTGACTCACCAATCACTCTCTCTGTGTCACACTGATCCCCATCACTCCCTCTGTGTCACACTGACTCCCCATCACTCTCTCTCTGTGTCACTCTGGACTCCCATCACTCTCTCTGTGTCACACTGACTCTCCCTCACTATCTCTCTGTGTCACACTGACTCCCCATCACTCTCTGTGTCACACTGACTCCCCATCACTCTCTCTGTGTCACACTTAATCCCTGTCACTCTCTCTCTGTTTCACACTGACTCCCCATCACTCTCTCTCTGTGTCACACTGACTCCCCATCACTCTCTGTGTCACATTGACTCCCCATCACTCTCTCTCGGTGTCACACTGACTCCCCATCACTCTCTCTGTGTCACACTGACTCCCCGTCACTCTCTCTCTGTGTCACACTGACTCACCACCACTCTCTGTGTCACACTGACATCCCTTCACTATCTCTCTGTGTCACACTGACTCCCCATCACTCTCTCTGTGTCACACTGTCTCCCCATCACTCTTTCCTAGTATCACACTGACTCCCCATCATTCTCTCTCTGTGTCACACTGACTCCCCATCACTCTCTCTCTGTGTCACACTGACTCCCCATCACTCTCTCTGTGTCACACTGACTCCCCATCACTCTCTATGTCAAACTGACTTCCCCCTGTATCTCTGCCTGTGTCACACTGACTCCCCGTCACTCTCTCTATGTGTCACACTGACTCCCCATCACTCTCTCTCTGTGTCACACTGACTCCCCATCACTCTCTCTCTGTGTCACACTGACTCCTCGTCACTCTCTCTCTGTGTCACACTGACTCCCCCTCCACTCTCTGTGTCACACTGACTCCCGATCACTCTCTCTATGTGTCACACTGACTCCCCATCACTCTCTCTCTGTGTCACACTGACTCCACGCACTCATCTCTGCTGTGTCACACTGAATCCCCAAGTCACTCTCACTCAGTGTCACACTGGACTACCCATCACTCTCTCTGTGTGTCACACTGACTACCCTCACTCTCTCTCTGTGTCACACTGACACCCCATCAATCCTCTCTAGTGTGTCACACCTGACTCCCCAGTCACTGCTGCTCAATGTGTCACACTGACTCCCCATCACTCTCTTGCTGTGTCACACTGACTCCCATCACTCTCTCTGTGTCACACTTGAATCCCCATCACTCCATCTCTCTGATGTCACACTGGCTCCCCGCTCACTCTCCCTGTGTCACACTGACTCCCTCACGCTCTCTCTGTGTCACAATGACTCCCCGTCACTCTCTCTGTGTGCCACACTGACTCACGATCACTCTCTCTCTGTGTCACAATGACTCCCCATCACTCTCTGTGTCACACTGACATCCCTTCACTATCTCTCTGTGTCACACTGACTCCCCATCACTCTCTCTCTCTCACACTGACTCCCCATCACTCTCTGCTTGTGTCACACTGACTCCCCATCACTCTCTCTCTGTGTCACACTGACTCCCCATCACTCTCTCTCTGTGTCACACTGACTCCCCATCACTCTCTCTCTGTGTCACACTGACTCCCCATCACTCTCTCTCTGTGTCACACTGACTCCCCATCACTCTCTCTCTGTGTCACACTGACTCCCATCACTCTCTCTCTGTGTCACACTGACTCCCCATCACTCTCTCTGTGTCACACTGACTCCCCATCACTCTCTCTCTGTGTCACACTGACTCCCCATCACTCTCTCTCTGTGTCACACTGACTCCCATCACTCTCTCTCTGTGTCACACTGACTCCCATCACTCTCTCTCTGTGTCACACTGACTCCCCATCACTCTCTCTGTGTCACACTGACTCTCCATCACTCTCTCTCTGTGTCACACTGACTCCCATCACTCTCTCTCTGTGTCACACTGACTCCCCATCAATCTCTCTCTGTGTCACACTGATTCCCATCACTCTCTCTCTGTGTCACTGACTCCCCAGCACTCTCCTCTCTGTGTCACACTGACTCCCCATCACTCTCTCTCTGTGTCACACTGACTCCCATCCATCTCTCTCTGTGTCACACTGACTCCCCTTCACTCTCCTGTTTCACACTGACTCCCCATCACTCTCTCTCTGTGTCACACGGACTCCCCGCACTCTCTCTCTGTGTCACACTGACTCCCCATCCACTCTCTCTGTTTCACACTGACTCCCCGCCACTCTCTGTGTCACACTGACTCCCCATCAATCTCTCTCTGTGTCACACTGACTCCCCATCACTCTCTCTCCTGTGTCACACTGACTCCCCGCCACTCTCTGTGTCACACTGACTCCCCATCACTCTCTCCTGTGTCACACTGATCCCCCATCACTCTCTCTATTGTCACACTGACTCCCCATCACCTCTCTGTGTCACACTGACTCCCCATCACTCTCTCTCTGTGTCACACTGACTCCCCATCACTCTCTCTCTGTGTCACACTGACTCCCATCACTCTCTCTCTGTGTCACACTGACTCCCCATCACTCTCTCTCTGTGTCACACTGACTCCCCATCACTCTCTCTCTGTGTCACACTGACTCCCCAGCACACTCTCTGTGTCACACTGACTCCCCATCACTCTCTCTCTGTATCACACTGACTCCCCTTCACTCTCTATCTCTGTGTCACACTGACTCCCCGTCACTCTCTCTGTGTCACACTGACTCCCCATCACTCTCTCTGTGTCACACTGACTCCCCATCACTCTCTCTCTGTATCACACTGACTCCCCGTCACTCTCTCTGTGTCACACTGACTCCCCATCACTCTCTCTCTGTGTCACACTGACTCCCCATCATTCTCTCTTTGTATCACAGTGATGCTCCATCACACTCTCTGTGTCACACTGACTCCCCATCACTCTCTCTCTGTGTCACACTGACTCCCCATCACTCTCTCTCTGTGTCACACTGACTCCCCTCACTCTCTCTGTGTCACACTGACTCCCCTCACTCTCTCTATGTGTCACACTGACTCCCCATCACTCTCTCTCTGTGTCACACTGACTCCCCATCACTCTCTCTGTGTCACACTGACTCCCCATCACTCTCTCTCTGTGTCACACTGACTCCCCATCACTCTCTCTCTGTGTCACACTGACTCCCCATCACTCTCTCTGTGTCACACTGACTCCCAAAACTCTCTCTCTGTGTCACACTGACTCCCAAAACTCTCTCTCTGTGTCACACTGACTCCCCATCACTCTCTCTGTGTCACACTGACTCCCCATCACTCTCTCTGTGTCACACTGACTCCCCATCACTCTCTCTCTGTGTCACACTGACTCCCCATCACTCTCTCTCTGTGTCACACTGACTCCCCATCACTCTCTCTCTGTGTCACACTGACTCCCCATCACTCTCTCTATGTGTCACACTGACTCCCTTTCACTCTCTCTCTGTGTCACACTGTCTCCCCATCACTCTCTCTCTGTGTCACTGACTCCCCATCACTCTATCAATGTGTCACACTGACTCCCCATCACTTTGTCTATGTGTCACACTGACTCCCCATCACTCTCATTCTGTGTCACACTGAATCCCTGACACTCTCTCTCTGTGTCACACTGACTCACCATCACTCTCTCTCTGTGTCACACTGACTCCCCATCACTCTCTCTCTGTGTCACACTGACTCCCCGTCACTCTCTCTTTGTATCATACTGACTCCCCATCACTCTCTCTCTGTGTCACACTGACTCCCATCACTCCTCTCTGTGTCACACTGACTCCCCATCACTCTCTCTATGTGTCACACTGACTCCCGCATCACTCTCTCTGTGTCAACTGACTCCCCATCACTCTCTCTTGTGTCACACTGACTCCCCATCACTCTCTCTCTGTGTCACACTGACTCCCGTCACTCTCTCTCTGTTCACACTGACTCCCCATCACACTCTCTCTGTGTCTCACTGACTCCCAATCATTCTCTCTCTGTGTCTCACTGACTCCGCCATCACTCTCTCTCTGTGTCTCACGGACTCCCCATCACTCTCTCTCTGTGTCACACAGACTCCCCATCACTCTCTCTCTGTGTCACACTGACTCCCCGTCACTCTCTCTCTGTGTCACACAGACTCCCCATCACTCTCTCTCTGTGTCACACTGACTTCCCCATCACTCTCTCTCTGTGTCACACAGAACACCCCATCACTCTCTCTGTGTCACACTGACTCCCGCATCACTCTCTCTCTGTGTCACACTGAATCCCCATCACTCTCTCTCTGTGGTCACACTGATCCCCGTCACTCTCTTCTGTGTCACACTGACTCCCGATCACTCTCTCTCTGTGTCACAATGACTCCCATCACTCTCTCTCTGTGTCACAACTGACTCCCCATCACTCTCTCTAAGTGTCACACTGACTCCCCGTCACTCTCCTGTGTCACACTGACTCCCCATCACTCTCTCTCTGTGTCAAACTGACTCCCTATCAGTCTCTCGGTGTGTCACACTGACTCCCCATCACTCTCTCTTTCTGTGTCTCACTGACTCCCCATCACTCTCTCTCTGTGTCACACAGACTCCCCGTCACTCTCTCTCTGTGTCACACTGACTCCCCGTCACTCTCTCTCTGTGTCACACAGACTCCCCATCACTCTCTCTCTGTGTCACACTGACTCCCTGTCACTCTGTCTCTGTGTCACACAGACACCCCATCACTCTCTCTGTGTCACACTGACTCCCCATCACTCTCTCTCTGTGTCACACTGACTCCCTGTCATTCTCTCTCTGTGTCACACTGACTCCCCATCAGTCTCTCTCTGTGTCACACTGAATTCGCATCACTCTCTCTGTGTTTCACAATGACTCCCCATCACTCTCTCTCTGTGTCACACTGACTCCCCCTAAATCACTCTCTGTATCACACTGACTCACCTTCACTCTCTCTGTGTCACACTGACTCCCCATCACTCTCTGTGTCACACTGACTCCCCATCACTCTCCCTCTGTGTCACACTGACTCCCCCTCACTCTCTCTATGAGTCACACTGACTCCCCATCACTCTCTCTGTGTCACACTGACTCCCCATCACTCTCTCTCTGTGTCACACTGACTCTCCATCACTCTCTCTCTGTGTCACACTGACTCTCCATCACTCTCTCTGTGTCACACTGACTCACCATCACTCTCTCTGTGTCACACTGACTCCCATCACTCCTCTCTCTGTGTCACACTGACTCCCATCACTCTCTCTGTGTCACACTGACTCCCCATCACTCTCTCTCTGTGTCACACTGACTCCCATCACTCTCTCTGTGTCACACTGACTCCCCATCACTCTCTCTCTGTGTCACACTGACTCCCATCACTCTCTCTCTGTGTCACACTGACTCCCCGCCACTCTCTCTGTGTCACACTGACTCCCCATCACTCTCTCTGTGTCACACTGACTCCCCATCACTCTCTCTCTGTGTCACACTGACTCCCCGTCACTCTCTATGTGTCACACTGACTCACCATCACTCTCTCTCTGTGTCACACTGACTCCCCATCACTCTCTCTATGTGTCACACTGACTCCCCATCACTCTCTCTGTGTCACACTGACTCACCATCACTCTCTCTCTGTGTCACACTGACTCCCCATCACTCTCTCTATGTGTCACACTGACTCTCCATCACTCTCTCTCTGTGTCACACTGACTCCCCATCACTCTCTCTCTGTGTCACACTGACTCCCCATCACTCTCTGCCTGTGTCACACTGACTCCCCATCACTCTCTCTCTGTGTCACACTGACTCCCACTCACTCTCTGTGTCACACTGACTCCCCATCACTCTCTCTCTGTGTCACACTGACTCCCTATCACTCTCTCTCTGTGTCACACTGACTCCCCATCACTCTCTCTGTGTCACACTGACACCCCATCACTCTCTCTGTGTCACACTGACTCTCCCTCACTATCTCTCTGTGTCACACTGACTCCCCATCACTCTCTCTGTGTCACACTGACTCCCCATCACTCTCTCTCTGTGTCACACTGACTCCCCATCACTCTCTCTGTGTCACACTGACTCCCCATCACTCTCTCTGTGTCACACTGACTCCCCATCACTCTCTCTCTGTGTCACACAGACTCCCTGTCACTCTCTCTGTGTCACACTGACTCCCTGTCACTCACTCTGTGTCACACAGACTCCCATCACTCTCTCTCTGTGTCACACTGACTCCCATCACTCTCTCTGTGTCACACTGACTCCCCATCACTCTCTCTCTGTGTCACACTGACTCCCATCACTCTCTCTCTGTGTCACACTGACTCCCCATCACTCTCTCTCTGTGTCACACTGACTCCCCATCACTCTCTCTCTGTGTCACACTGACTCCCCGTCACTCTCTCTCTGTGTCACACTGACTCCCCATCACTCTCTCTCTGTGTCACACTGACTCCCCATCACTCTCTCTCTGTGTCACACTGACTCCCCATCACTCTCTCTGTGTCACACTGACTCCCCATCACTCTCTCTCTGTGTCACACTGACTCCCATCACTCTCTCTCTGTGTCACACTGACTCCCATCACTCTCTCTCTGTGTCACACTGACTCCCATCACTCTCTCTCTGTGTCACACTGACACCCCTCACTCGCTCTCTGTGTCACACTGAATCCCTGACACTCTCTCTCTGTGTCACACTGAATTCGCATCACTCTCTCTCTGTGTCACACTGACTCCCCATCACTCTCTCTCTGTGTCACACTGACTCCCCATCACTCTCTCTCTGTGTCACACTGACACCTCTTCACTCTCTCTCTGTGTCACACTGACTCCCCATCACTCTCTCTCTGTGTCACACTGACTCCCACATCACTCTCTCTCTGTGATCACACTGACTCCCCATCACTCTCTCTACTGTGCCACACACTGACTCCCCATCACACTCAATCTGGGTCACACTGACTCCCGATCACTCTCCCTCTGTTTCACACTGACAACCCTCACTCTCTCTCTGTGTCACACTGAATCCCCGTCACTCTCTCTCTGTGTCACACAGACACCCCAATCACTCTCTCTCTGTGTCACACTGACTCCCCGCACACTCTCTCTATGTGTCACCACTGACTCCCCCATACACTCTCTGTTGTGTCACACTGACTCCCCGTCACTCTCTTCTGTGTCACACTGACTCCCGATCACCTCTGCCTGTGTCACACTGACCTCCCCATCACTCTCGCTCTGTGTCCACACTGATCCCATCACTCTCTCTCTGTGTCAAACTGACTCCCCATCACTCTCTCTATGTATCACACTGACTCCCCATCACTCTCTGTGTCACACTGACTCCCCGTCACTCTGTCTCTGTGTCACACTGACTCCCCATCACTCACTCTCTCTATCGCACTGACTCTCCATCACACTCTCTCAGTGTCAAACTTATTCCCCATCGCTCTCTCTGTGTGTCACACTGACTACCCATCACTCTCTCTGTGTGTCACACTGACTCCCCGTGACTCTCTCTCTGTGTCACACTGATTCCCCATCAATCTCTCTGTGTGTCACTATGACTCCCATCACTCTCTCTGTGTCACATTGACTCCCCGTCACTCTCTCTCTGTGTTACACTGACTCCCCATCACTCTCTCACTGTGTCACACTGACTCCCCGTCACTCTCTCTCTGTGTCACACTGACTCTCCATCCTCTCTCTGTGTCACACTGACTCCCCATCACTCTCTCTCTGGTCACACTGACTCCCCATCACTCTCTCTCTGTGTCACACTGACTCCCCATCACTCTCTCTCTGTGTCAAACTGACTCCCCGTCACTCTCTCTCTGTGTCACACTGACTCCCTGTCACTCTCTCTCTGTGTCACACTGACTCCCCATCACTCTCTCTCTGTGTCACACTGACTCCCTGTCACTCTCTCTCTGTGTCACACTGACTCCCCATCACTCTCTCTCTGTGTCACACTGACTCCCCATCACTCTCTCTCTGTGTCACACTGACTCCCCATCACTCTCTCTGTGTCACACTGACTCCCCATCACTCTCTCTGTGTCACACTGACTCCCCGTCACTATCTGTGTCACACTGACTCCCCATCACTCTCTCTGTGTCACACTGACTCCCTGTCACTCTCTCTCTGTGTCACACTGACTCCCCATCACTCTCTCTCTGTGTCACACTGACACCCCATCACTCTCTCTGTGTCACACTGACTCTCCCTCACTATCTCTCTGTGTCACACTGACTCCCCATCACTCTCTCTCTGTGTCACACTGACTCCCCATCACTCTCTGTGTCACACTGACTCCCGATCACTCTCTCTCTGTGTCACACTGACTCCCCATCACTCTCTCTCTGTGTCACACTGACTCCCCATCACTCTCTCTCTGTGTCACACTGACTCCCCGCCACTCTCTGTGTCAAACTGACTCCCCATCACTCTCTCTATGTATCACACTGACTCTTGTCATCTCTCTCTGTGTCACACTGACTTCCCGTCACTCTCCGTGTCACACTGACTCCCCGTCACTCTCTCTATGTCTCACACTACTTCCCCATCACTCTCTGCCTGTGTCTCACTGACTCCCCATCACTCTCTCTCTGTGTCACACTGACTCCCCGTCACTCTCTGCCTGTGTCACACTGACTCCCCGTCAATGTCTCTATGTGTCACACTGACTCCCGATCACTCTCTCTCTGTGTCACACTGACTCCCCATCACTCTCTCTCTGTGTCACACTGACTCCCCATCACTCTCTCTCTGTGTCACACTGACTCCCCGCCCCTCTCTGTGTCACACTGACTCCCCATCACTCTCTGTGTCACACCGACTCCCCGTCACTCTGACTCTGTGTCACACTGACTCCCCATCACTCTCTGCCTGTATCACACTGACTCCCCATCACTCTCTCTCTGTGTCACAGTGACTCCCCATCACTCTCTGGCTGTATCACACTGATTCCCTGTCACTCTCTCTATGTGCCACACTGACTCCCCGTCACTCTCTGTGTCACACTGTCTCCCCATCAATCTCTCTCTGTGTCACAATGACTCCACTCACTCTCTGCCCGTATCACACTGACTTCCCCATCACTCTCTCTATGTGCACACTGACTCCCCTGTCACTCTCTGTGTCACTCTGACTCCCCATCACTCTCTCTCTGTGTCACAGTGACTCCCCATCATTCTCTGCCTGTATCACACTGACTCCCCATTACTCTCTCTCTGTGTCACCCTGACTCCCCATCACTCTCTGCCTGAATCACACTGACTCCCTGTCACTCTCTCTATGTGTCAAACTGACTCCCCGTCAATCTCTTTCTGTGTCACACTGCATCAATCTCTCTCTGTGTCACACTGACTCCCCATCACACGCTGCCTGTATCACACTGACACCCCATCCCTCTCTCTGTGTCACACTGACTCCCCATCGCTCTCTGCCTGTATCATATTGACTCCCTGTCACGCTCTCTCTGTGTCACACTGACTCCCCGTCACTCTCTCTCTGTGTCACACAGACTCCCCAGCACTCTCTCTCTCTGTGTCACACAGACTCCCCATCACTCTCTCTCTGTGTCACACTGACTCCCCGCCACTCTCTGTGTCAAACTGACTCCCCATCACTCTCTCTATGTATCACACTGACTCCCCATCACTCTCTGTGTCACACTGACTCCCCGTCACTCTGTCTCTGTGTCACACTGACACTCCATCAATCTCTCTCTGTGTCACACTGACTCCCCATCACTCTCTCTCTGTATCACACTGACTCTCCATCAATCTCTCTGTGTGTCACTATGACTCCCATCATTCTCTCTGTGTCACACTGACTCCCCGTGACTCTCTCTCTGTGTCACACTGACTCCCCATCACTCTCTCACTGTGTCACACTGACTCCCCGTCACTCTGTCTCTGTGTCACACTGACTCTTGTCATCTCTCTCTGTGTCACACTGACTCCCCGTCACTCTCTCCATGTCTCACACTACTTCCCCATCACTCTCTGCCTGTGTCTCACTGACTCCCCATCACTCTCTCTCTGTGTGACACTGACTCCCCGTCAGTCTCTTTCTGTGTCACACTGACTCCCCGTCACTCTCTGCCTGTGTCACACTGACTCCCCGTCAAAGTCTCTATGTGTCACACTGACTCCCGATCACTCTCTCTCTGTCTCACACTGACTCCCCATCACTCTCTCTCTGTGTCACACTGACTCCCCATCACTCTCTCTCTGTGTCACACTGACTCCCCGCCACTCTCTGTATCACACTGACTCCCTATCACTCTCTGTGTCACACCGACTCCCCGTCACTCTGACTCTGTGTCACACTGACTCCCCATCACTCTCTGTCTGTATCACACTCACTCCCCATCACTCTCTCTCTGTGTCACAGTGACTCCCCATCACTCTCTGGCTGTATCACACTGATTCCCTGTCACTCTCTCTATGTGCCACACTGAATCCCCGTCACTCTCTGTGTCACACTGACTCCCCATCAATCTCTCTCTGTGTCACACTGACTCCACGTCACTCTCTGCCCGTATCACACTGACTTGCCCATCACTCTCTCTCTGTGTCACACTGACTCCCTGTCACACTCTCTGTGTCACACTGACTCCCCATCACGCTCTCTCTGTGTCACAGTGACTCCCCATCATTCTCTGCCTGTATCACACTGACTCACAATTACTCTCTCTCTGTGTCACACTGACTCCCCATCGCTCTCTGCCTGTATCACATTGACTCCCCATCTCTCTCCCTGTGTCACACTGCATCACTCTCTCTCTGTGTCACACTGACTCCCCAACACACGCTGCCTGTATCACACTGACACCCAATCACTCTCTCTGTGTCACACTGACTCCCCATCGCTCTCTGCCTGTATCATATTGACTCCCTGTCACGCTCTCTCTGTTTCACACTGACTCCCCGTCACTCTCTCTCTGTGTCACACAGACTCCCCAGCACTATCTCTGTGTGTCACACTGACTCCACGTCACTCTCTCTCAGTGTCACACTGATTCCCCATCACTCTCTCTGTGTGTCAAACTGACTACCCATCACTCTCTCTGTGTCAAACTGACACCCCATCACTCTCTTTCTGTGTCACACTGACTCCCCATCACTCTCTCTCTGTGTCACACTTACTCCCCAGCACTCTCTCTGTGTGTCACACTGACTCCAAGTCACTCTCTCTCAGTGTCACACTGATTCCCCATCACTCTCTCTCTGTGTCACACTGACACCCAATCACTCTCTCCCTGTGTCACACTGATTCCCTGTCACTCTGTCTCTGTGTCACACTGACTCCCCATCACTCTCTCTGTGTGTCACACTGACTCCCCGTGATTCTCTCTCTGTGTCACACTGACTCCCCATCACTCTCTCTGTGTGTCACACTGACTCCCCGTCACTCTCTCTCTGTGTCACACTGACTCCCCATCACCCTCTCTCTGTGTCACACTGACTCCCGATCAATCTCTCTCTGTGTCACACTGACTCCCCATCACTCTCTTTCTGTTTCACACTGACTCCCCATCACTCTCACTCTGTGTCACACTGACTCCCCATCACTCTCTCTATGTGTCACACTGACTCCCCATCACTCTCTCTATGTGTCACACTGACTCCCCATCACTCACTTTCTGTGTCACACTGACTCCCCATCACTCTCTCTGTGTGTCACACTGAGTCCCCATCACTCTCTCTCTGTGTCACACTGATTCCCCATCACTCTCTCTCTGTGTCACGCTGACTCCCCAACACTCTCCCTGTGTCACACTGACTCCCCATCACTCTCTCTCTGTGTCACACTGACTCCCCGCCACGCTCTGTGTCACACTGACTCCCCATCACTCTCTCTGTTTCATACTGACTCCCCATCACTCTCTCTATGTGTCACACTGACTCCCCATCACTCTCTCTCTGTGTCACAATGACTCCCCATCACTCTCTCTATGTGTCACACTGACTCCCCATCACTCTCTCTCTGTGTCACACTGACTCACCATCACTCTCTCTCTGTGTCACAGTGACTCACCGTCACTTTCTCTATCTGTCACACTGATTCCCATCACTCTCTGCCTGTATCACATTGACTCCCCATCACTCTCCCTGTGTCACACTGCATCACACTCTCTCTGTGTCACACTGACTCCCCATCACACTCTGCCTGTATCACACTGACACCCCATCACTCTCTCTGTGTCACAGTGACTCCCCATCACTCTCTCTCTGTGTCACACTGACTCCCCATCACACTCTGCCTGCATCACACTGACTCCCCATCACTCTCTCTCTGTGTCACAGTGACTCCCCATCACTCTCTGGCTGTATCACACTGATTCCCTGTCACTCTCTCTATGTGCCACACTGACTCCCCGTCACTCTCTGTGTCACACTGTCTCCCCATCAATCTCTCTCTGTGTCACAATGACTCCACGTCACTCTCTGCCCGTATCACACTGACTTCCCCATCACTCTCTCTCTGTGTCACACTGACTCCCTGTCACACTCTCTGTGTCACACTGACTCCCCATCACTCTCTCTCTGTGTCACAGTGACTCCCCATCATTCTCTGCCTGTATCACACTGACTCCCCATTACTCTCTCTCTGTGTCACCCTGACTCCCCATCACTCTCTGCCTGAATCACACTGACTCCCCGTCAATCTCTTTCTGTGTCACACTGCATCAATCTCTCTCTGTGTCACACTGACTCCCCATCACACGCTGCCTGTATCACACTGACACCCCTTCCCTCTCTCTGTGTCACACTGACTCCCCATCGCTCTCTGCCTGTATCATATTGACTCCCTGTCACGCTCTCTCTGTGTCACACTGACTCCCCGTCACTCTCTCTCTGTGTCACACAGACTCCCCAGCACTCTCTCTCTCTGTGTCACACAGACTCCCCATCACTCTCTCTCTGTGTCACACTGACTCCCCGCCACTCTCTGTGTCAAACTGACTCCCCATCACTCTCTCTATGTATCACACTGACTCCCCATCACTCTCTGTGTCACACTGACTCCCCGTCACTCTGTCTCTGTGTCACACTGACACTCCATCAATCTCTCTCTGTGTCACACTGACTCCCCATCACTCTCTCTCTGTATCACACTGACTCTCCATCAATCTCTCTGTGTGTCACTATGACTCCCATCATTCTCTCTGTGTCACACTGACTCCCCGTGACTCTCTCTCTGTGTCACACTGACTCCCCATCACTCTCTCACTGTGTCACACTGACTCCCCGTCACTCTGTCTCTGTGTCACACTGACTCTTGTCATCTCTCTCTGTGTCACACTGACTCCCCGTCACTCTCTCCATGTCTCACACTACTTCCCCATCACTCTCTGCCTGTGTCTCACTGACTCCCCATCACTCTCTCTCTGTGTGACACTGACTCCCCGTCAGTCTCTTTCTGTGTCACACTGACTCCCCGTCACTCTCTGCCTGTGTCACACTGACTCCCCGTCAAAGTCTCTATGTGTCACACTGACTCCCGATCACTCTCTCTCTGTCTCACACTGACTCCCCATCACTCTCTCTCTGTGTCACACTGACTCCCCATCACTCTCTCTCTGTGTCACACTGACTCCCCGCCACTCTCTGTATCACACTGACTCCCTATCACTCTCTGTGTCACACCGACTCCCCGTCACTCTGACTCTGTGTCACACTGACTCCCCATCAATCTCTGCCTGTATCACACTCACTCCCCATCACTCTCTCTCTGTGTCACAGTGACTCCCCATCACTCTCTGGCTGTATCACACTGATTCCCTGTCACTCTCTCTATGTGCCACACTGAATCCCCGTCACTCTCTGTGTCACACTGACTCCCCATCAATCTCTCTCTCTGTCACACTGACTCCACGTCACTCTCTGCCCGTATCACACTGACTTGCCCATCACTCTCTCTCTGTGTCACACTGACTCCCTGTCACACTCTCTGTGTCACACTGACTCCCCATCACGCTCTCTCTGTGTCACAGTGACTCCCCATCATTCTCTGCCTGTATCACACTGACTCACAATTACTCTCTCTCTGTGTCACACTGACTCCCCATCGCTCTCTGCCTGTATCACATTGACTCCCCATCTCTCTCCCTGTGTCACACTGCATCACTCTCTCTCTGTGTCACACTGACTCCCCAACACACGCTGCCTGTATCACACTGACACCCAATCACTCTCTCTGTGTCACACTGACTCCCCATCGCTCTCTGCCTGTATCATATTGACTCCCTGTCACGCTCTCTCTGTTTCACACTGACTCCCCGTCACTCTCTCTCTGTGTCACACAGACTCCCCAGCACTATCTCTGTGTGTCACACTGACTCCACGTCACTCTCTCTCAGTGTCACACTGATTCCCCATCACTCTCTCTGTGTGCCAAACTGACTACCCATCACTCTCTCTGTGTCAAACTGACACCCCATCACTCTCTTTCTGTGTCACACTGACTGCCCATCACTCTCTCTCTGTGTCACACTTACTCCCCAGCACTCTCTCTGTGTGTCACACTGACTCCAAGTCACTCTCTCTCAGTGTCACACTGATTCCCCATCACTCTCTCTCTGTGTCACACTGACACCCAATCACTCTCTCCCTGTGTCACACTGATTCCCTGTCACTCTGTCTCTGTGTCACACTGACTCCCCATCACTCTCTCTGTGTGTCACACTGACTCCCCGTGATTCTCTCTCTGTGTCACACTGACTCCCCATCACTCTCTCTGTGTGTCACACTGACTCCCCGTCACTCTCTCTCTGTGTCACACTGACTCCCCATCACCCTCTCTCTGTGTCACACTGACTCCCGATCAATCTCTCTCTGTGTCACACTGACTCCCCATCACTCTCTTTCTGTTTCACACTGACTCCCCATCACTCTCTCTCTGTGTCACACTGACTCCCCATCACTCTCTCTATGTGTCACACTGACTCCCCATCACTCTCTCTATGTGTCACACTGACTCCCCATCACTCACTTTCTGTGTCACACTGACTCCCCATCACTCTCTCTGTGTGTCACACTGAGTCCCCATCACTCTCTCTCTGTGTCACACTGATTCCCCATCACTCTCTCTCTGTGTCACGCTGACTCCCCAACACTCTCCCTGTGTCACACTGACTCCCCATCACTCTCTCTCTGTGTCACACTGACTCCCCGCCACTCTCTGTGTCACACTGACTCCCCATCACTCTCTCTGTTTCATACTGACTCCCCATCACTCTCTCTATGTGTCACACTGACTCCCCATCACTCTCTCTCTGTGTCACAATGACTCCCCATCACTCTCTCTATGTGTCACACTGACTCCCCATCACTCTGTCTCTGTGTCACACTGACTCCCCATCACTCTCTGTGTCACACTGACTCCCCGTGACTCTCTCTCTGTGTCACACTGACTCACCATCACTCTCTCTGTGTCACACTGACTCCCCATCACTCTCTGTGTCACACTGACTCCCCGTGACTCTCTCTCTGTGTCACACTGACTCACCATCACTCTCTCTGTGTCACACTGACTCCCCATCACTCTCTGTGTCACACTGACTCCCCGTGACTCTCTCTCTGTGTCACACTGACTCACCATCACTCTCTCTGTGTCACACTGACTCCCCATCACTCTCTCTATGTTTCACACTGACTCTCCATCACTCTCTCTCTGTGTCACACTGACTCCCCATTATTCTTTGCCTGAATCACACTGACTGCCTCTCACTCTCTCTATGTGTCAAACTGATTCCCCATCACTCTATCTCTTTCTGTGTCAAACTGACTCCCCATCACTCTATCTCTTTCTGTGTCACACTGACTCCCCAACACTCTCTCTCTGTGTCACACTGACTCTCCATCACTCTCTCTATGTGTCACACTGACTCCCCATCACTCTATCTCTCTCTGTGTCACACTGACTCCCCATCACTCTCTGCCTGTATCACACTGACTCCCTGTCACTCTGTCTATGTGTCAAACTGACTCACGGTCAACCTCTTTCTGTGCCAAACTGACTCCCTGTCAATCTCTTTCTGTGTCACACTGACTCCCCATCAATCTCTCTATGTGTCACACTGTCTCCCCATCACTCTCTCTCTGTGTCACACTGACTCACCATCACTCTCTCTCTGTGTCACAGTGACTCACCGTCACTTTCTCTATCTGTCACACTGATTCCCATCACTCTCTGCCTGTATCACATTGACTCCCCATCACTCTCCCTGTGTCACACTGCATCACACTCTCTCTGTGTCACACTGACTCCCCATCACACTCTGCCTGTATCACACTGACACCCCATCACTCTCTCTGTGTCACAGTGACTCCCCATCACTCTCTCTCTGTGTCACACTGACTCCCCATCACACTCTGCCTGCATCACACTGACACCCCATCACTCTCTCTGTGTCACACTGACTCCCCATCACTCTCTCTCTTTCTGTGTCTCACTGAATCCCCGTCACTCTCTCTCTGTGTCACACTGAGTCCCCGTCACTCTCTCTCTGTGTAAAACAGACTTCCCATCACTCTCTCTCTGTGTCACACTGACTCCCCATCATTCTCTCTCTGTGTCACACAGATTCCCCGTCACTCTCTCTCTGTGTCACACTGACTCCCCATCACACTCTGCCTGTATCACACTGACACCCCATCACTCTCTCTGTGTCACAGTGACTCCCCATCACTCTCTCTCTGTGTCACACTGACTCCCCATCACACTCTGCCTGCATCACACTGACACCCCATCACTCTCTCTGTGTCACACTGACTCCCCATCACTCTCTCTCTTTCTGTGTCTCACTGAATCCCCGTCACTCTCTCTCTGTGTCACACTGAGTCCCCGTCACTCTCTCTCTGTGTAAAACAGACATCCCATCACTCTCTCTCTGTGTCACACTGACTCCCCATCATTCTCTCTCTGTGTCACACAGATTCCCCGTCACTCTCTCTCTGTGTCACACTGACTCCCCATCACTCTCTCTCTGTGTCACTCTGACTTCCCATCACTCTCTCTCTGTGTCACACTGACTCCCCATCACTCTCTCTCTGTGTCACACAGAAACCCCATTACTCTCTCTGTGTCACACTGACTCCGCATCACTCTCTCTCTGTGTCACACTGACTCCCCATCACTCTCTCTCTGTGTCACTCTGACTCCCCATCACTCTCTCTCTGTGTCACACTGACTCCCCGCCACTCTCTGTGTCACACTGACTCCCCATCACTCTCTCTCTGTATCACACTGACTCTCCATCACTCTCTCTCTGTGTCACACTGACTCCTCAGCGCTATCTCTGTGTGTCACACTGACTCCACGTCACTCTCTCTCAGTGTCACACTGATTCCCCATCACTCTCTCTGTGTGTCACACTGACTACCCATCACTCTCTCTGTGTCACACTGACAACCCATCACTCTCTCTCTGTGTCACACTGACTCCCCATCAATCTCTCTATGTGTCACACTGACTCCCCATCACTCTCTCTATGTGTCACACTGACTCCCCATCACTCACTTTCTGTGTCACACTGACTCCCCATCACTCTCTCTCTGTGTCACACTGATTCCCCATCACTCTCTCTCTGTGTCACACTGACTCCCCAGCACTCTCCCTGTATCACACTGACTCCCCATCACTCTCTCTCTGTGTCACACTGACTCCCCGCCACTCTCTGTGTCACACTGACTCCCGATCACTCTCTCTGTTTCATACTGACATCCCATCACTCTCTCTATGTGTCACACTGACTCCCCATCAATCTCTCTCTGTGTCACAATGACTCCCCATCACTCTCTCTATGTGTCACACTGACTCCCCGCCACTCTCTGTGTCACACTGACTCCCCATCACTCTCTGTGTCACATTGACTCCCCGTCACTCTCTCTCTGTGTCACACTGACTCCCCGCCACTCTCTGTGTCACACTGACTCACCATCACTCTCTCTGTGTCACACTGACTCCCCATCACTCTCTCTATGTGTCACACTGACTCTCCATCACTCTCTCTCTGTGTCACACTGACTCACCATCACTCTCTCTCTGTGTCACACTGACTCCCCATCACTCTCTCTATGTGTCACACTGACTCTCCATCACTCTCTCTCTGTGTCACACTGACTCACCATCACTCTCTCTCTGTGTCACACTGACTCCCCATCACTCTCTCTCTGTCACACTGACTCCCCATCACTCTCTCTGTGTCACACTGACTCCCCATCACTCTCTCTATGTGTCACACTGACTCCCAATCACTCTCTCTGTGTCACACTGCCTCCCCATCACTCTCTCTCTGTGTCACAGTGACTCCACGTCACTCTCTGTGTCACATTGACTCCCCGTCACTCTATCTCTTTCTGTGTCACACTGACTCACCGTCACTCTCTCTATGTGTCACACTGATTCCCCGTCACCCACTCTATGTGTCACACTGATTTTCATCACTCTCTGCCTGTATCACATTGACTCCCCATCACTCTCCCTGTGTCACACTGCATCAATCTCTCTCTGTGTCACACTGACTCCCCATCACACTCTGCCTGTATCACACTGACACCCCATCACTCTCTCTGTGTAACACTGACTCCCCATCAATCTCTGCCTGTATCACACTGACTCCCTGTCACTCTCTCTAAGTGTCACACTGACTCCCCGTCACTCTCCTGTGTCACACTGACTCCCCATCACCCTCTCTCTGTGTCAAACTGACTCCCTATCAGTCTCTCTGTGTGTCACACTGACTCCCCATCACTCTCTCTCTTTCTGTGTCTCACTGACTCCCCATCACTCTCTCTCTGTGTCACACAGACTCCCCGTCACTCTCTCTCTGTGTCTCACTGACTCCCCGTCACTCTCTCTCTGTGTCACACAGACTCCCCATCACTCTCTCTCTGTGTCACACTGACTCCCTGTCACTCTCTCTCTGTGTCGCACTGACTTCCCATCACTCTCTCTCTGTGTCACACTGACTCCCCATCACTCTCTCTGTGTGTCACACTGACTCCCCATCACTCTCTCTCTGTGTCACACTGACTCCCTGTCACTCTGTCTCTGTGTCACACAGACACCCCATCACTCTCTCTGTGTCACACTGACTCCCCATCACTCTCTCTCTGTGTCACACTGAATCCCTGTCACTCTCTCTCTGTGTCACACAGACACCCCATCACTCTCTCTGTGTCACACTGATTCCGCATCACTCTCTCTCTGTTTCACAATGACTCCCGATCACTCTCTCTCTGTGTCACACTGACTCCCCATCACTCTCTCTCTGTGTCACACTGACTCCCCAGCACTCTCTCTCTGTGTCACACTGACTCCCCGCCACTCTCTGTGTCAAACTGACTCCCCGTCACTCTCTCTATGTATCACAATGACTCCCCGTCACTCTCTGTGTCACACTGACTCCCCGTCACTCTGTCTCTGTGTCACACTGACTTTCCATCAATCTCTCTCTGTGTCACACTGACTCCCCATCACTCTCTCTCTGTATCACACTGACTCTCCATCACTCTCTCTCAGTGTCAAACTTATTCCCCATCGCTCTCTCTCTGTGTCACACTGACTCCCCGCCACTCTCTGTGTCACACTGACTCCCGATCACTCTCTCTGTTTCATACTGACATCCCATCACTCTCTCTATGTGTCACACTGACTCCCCATCAATCTCTCTCTGTGTCACAATGACTCCCCATCACTCTCTCTATGTGTCACACTGACTCCCCGCCACTCTCTGTGTCACACTGACTCCCCATCACTCTCTGTGTCACACTGACTCCCCGTCACTCTCTCTCTGTGTCACACTAACTCCCCGCCACTCTCTGTGTCACACTGACTCACCATCACTCTCTCTGTGTCACACTGACTCCCCATCACTCTCTCTATGTGTCACACTGACTCTCCATCACTCTATCTCTGTGTCACACTGACTCACCATCACTCTCTCTCTGTGTCACACTGACTCCCCATCACTCTCTCTATGTGTCACACTGACTCTCCATCACTCTCTCTCTGTGTCACACTGACTCACCATCACTCTCTCTCTGTGTCACACTGACTCCCCATCACTCTCTCTCTGTCACACTGACTCCCCATCACTCTCTCTGTGTCACACTGACTCCCCATCACTCTCTCTATGTGTCACACTGACTCCCAATCACTCTCTCTGTGTCACACTGACTCCCCATCATTCTCTCTCTGTGTCACAGTGACTCCACGTCACTCTCTGTGTCACATTGACTCCCCGTCACTCTATCTCTTTCTGTGTCACACTGACTCACCGTCACTCTCTCTATGTGTCACACTGACTCCCCGTCACCCACTCTATGTGTCACACTGATTTTCATCACTCTCTGCCTGTATCACATTGACTCCCCATCACTCTCCCTGTGTCACACTGCATCAATCTCTCTTTGTGTCACACTGACTCCCCATCACTCTCTCTCAGTGTCACACTGACTCCCCATCACACTCTCTCTGTGTCACACTGACTCCCCATCACTCTCTCTCTGTGTCACACTGACTCCACGACACTCTCTGCCTGTATCACAATGACTAGCCCATCACTCTCTCTCTGTGTCACACTGACTCCCTGTCACACTCTCTGTGTCACACTGACTCCCCATCACTCTCTCTCTGTGTCACAGTGACTCCCCATCATTCTCTGCCTGAATCACACTGACTCCCTGTCACTCTCTCTATGTGTCAAACTGACTCCCCGTCAATCTCTTTCTGTGTCACACTGACTCCCCATCACTCTCTGTCTGTGTCACACTGACTCTCCATCAATCTCTCTATGTGTCACACTGACTCCCCATCACTCTATCTCTTTCTGTGTCACACTGATTCCCATCACTCTCTGCCTGTATCACATTGACTCACCATCACTCTCCCTGTGTCACACTGCATCACTCTCTCTCTGTTAACACTGACTCCCCTTCACACGCTGCCTGTATCACATTGACTCCCTGTCACTCTCTCTCTGTGTCAAACTGACTCCCTATCAGTCTCTCTGTGTGTCACACTGACTCCCCATCACTCTCACTCTGTGTCACACAGACTCCCCCGTACTCTCTCTCTCTGTGTCACACTGACTCCCCTTCACTCTCTCTATGTGTCACACTGATTCCCCATCATTCTCTCTCTGTGTCACACTGACACCCTGCAACTCTCCCTGTCACAGTGACTTCCCATCACTCTCTCTCTGTGTCACACTGACTCCCCGTCACTCTCTCTCTGTGTCACACAGACACCCCATCACTCTCTCTGTGTCACAATGACTCCGCATCACTCTTTCTCTGTGTCACACTGACTCCCCACCACTCTCTGTGTCACACTGACTCCCGATCACTCTCTCTCTGTGTCACACTGACTCCCCATCACTCTCTCTCTGTGTCACACTGACTCCCCATCACTCTCTCTCTGTATCACACTGACTCCCCGCCACTCTCTGTGTCACACTGACTCCCCATCACTCTCTCTATGTATCATAATGACTCCCCGCCACTCTCTGTGTCACACTGACTCCCCGTCACTCTGTCTCTGTGTCACACTGACTCCCCATCACTCTCTCTATGTGTCACACTGACTCCCCGTCACTCTCTCTCTGTATCACACTGACTCTCCATCACTCCCTCTCTGTGCCACACTGACTCCCCAGCACTATCTCTGTGTGTCACACTGACTCCAAGTCACTCTCTCTCAGTGTCACACTGACTCCCCATCACTCTCTCTCTGTGTCACACTGACTCCCCGTCACTCTCTCTGTGTGTCACACTGACTCCCCATGACTCTCTCTCTGTGTCACACTGATTCCCCATCAATCTCTCTCTGTGTCACACTGACTCCCCGTCACTCTCTCCCTGTGTCACACTGACTCCCCATCACTCTCTCTCTGTGTTACACTGTCTCCACATCACTCTCTCTCTGTGTCACACAGACACCCCATCACTCTCTCTGTGTCACACTGACTCCCCATCACTCTCTCTATGTCTCACACTACTTCCCCATCACTCTCTGCCTGTGTCTCACTGACTCCCCATCACTTTCTCTCTGTGTCACACTGACTCCCCGTCACTCTCTCTCTGTGTCACACTGACTCTTGTCATCTCTCTCTGTGTCACACTGACTTCCCGTCACTCTCCGTGTCACACTGACTCCCCCTCACTCTCTCTATGTCTCACACTACTTCCCCATCACTCTCTGCCTGTGACTCACTGACTCCCCATCACTCTCTCTCTGTGTCACACTGACTCCCCGTCAGTCTCTCTCTGTGTCACACTGACTCACCATCACTCTCTCTCTGTGTCACACTGACTCCCCATCACTCTCTCTCTGTGTCACACTGACTCCCCATCACTCTCTCTCTGTGTCACACTGACTCCCCATCACTCTCTGTGTCACACTGACTCCCCGTCACTCTGTCTCTGTGTCACACTACTTCCCCATCACTCTCTGCCTGTGTCTCACTGACTCCCCATCACTCTCTCTCTGTGTCACACTGACTCCCCGTCAGTCTCTCTCTGTGTCACACTGACTCACCATCACTCTCTCTCTGTGTCACACTGACTCCCCTTCACTCTCTCTGTGTGTCACACTGACTCCTCGCCACTCTCTGTGTCACACTGACTCCGCATCACTGTCTCTATGTTTCACACTGACTCCCCATCATTCTCTCTCTGTGTCACACTGACTCCCCGCCACTCTCTGTGTCACACTGTCTCCCAAACACTCTCTCACTGTGTCACACTGACTCCCCATCACTCTCTCTATGTGTCAAACTGACTCCCCGTCAATCTCTTTCTGTGTCAAACTAACTCCCCGTCAATCTCTTTCTGTGTCACACTGACTCCCCATCACTCTCTATATGTGTCAAACTGACTCCCCGTCAATTTCTTTCTGTGTCAAACTAACTCCCCGTCAATCTCTCTCTGTGTCACACTGAGTCCCCGTCACTATCTCTCTGTGTCACACTGACTCCCCCTCACTCTCTCTCTGTGTCACACAGATTCCCCATCACTCTCTCTCTGTGTCACACTGACTCCCCGTCACTCACTCTCTGTTTCACACTGATTCCCCTTCACTCTCTCTCTGTGTCACATTGACACCCCATCACTCTCTCTGTGTCACAGTGACTCCCCATATCTCTCTCTCTGTGTCACACTGACTCCCCGTCACTCTCTCTCTGTGTCACACAGACTCCCCATCACTCTCTCTGTGTCACAGTGACTCCGCATCACTCTCTCTATGTGTCACACTGACTCCCCATCGCTCTCTCTCTGTGTCACACTGACTCCCCGCCACTCTCTGTGTCACACTGACTCCCGATCACTCTCTCTGTGTCTCACTGACTCCCCATCACTCTCTCTCTGTGTCACACTGACTCCCCATCACTCTCTGTGTCACACTGACTCCCCGTCACTCTGTCTCTGTATCACACTGACTCCCCGCCACTCTCTGTGTCACACTGACACCCCATCACTCTCTGTGTCACATTGACACCCCGTCACTCTGTCTCTGTGTCACACTGACTCTCCATCACTCTTTCTATGTGTCACACTGACACCCCATCACTCTCGTTCTGTGTTCACACTGACTCCCCAGCACTCTCTCTATGTGTCACACTGACTCCCCGTCACTCTCTCTCTGTGTGTCACACTGACTCTCCATCACTCTCTCTCTGTGTCACACTGACTCCCCAGCACTCTCTCTATGTGTCACACTGACTCCCCGTCACTCTCTCTCTGTATCGCACTGATTCCCCATCACTCTCTCTGTGTGTTACACTGACTCCTCATCAGTCTCTCTGTGTCACACTGACTCCCCATCACTCTCTCTCTGTGTCACACTGACTCCCCATCACTCTCTCTCTGTGTCACACTGACTCCCCATCACTCTCTCTCTGTGTCACACTGACTCCCGATCAATCACTCTCTGTGTCACACTGACTCCCCATCACTCTCTCTCTGTGTCACACTGACTCCCCATCACTCTCTGTGTCACACTGACTCCCCGTCACTCTGACTCTGTGTCACACTGACTCCCCATCACTCTCTGTGTCACACTGACTCTCCATCACTCTCTATCTGTGTCACACTGACTCCCCATCACTCTCTCTCTCTCTGTCACACTGACTCCCCAGCACTATCTCTGTGTGTCACACTGACTCCACGTTACTCTCTCTCTGTGTCACACTGACTCCGCATCACTCTTTCTCTGTGTCACACTGACTCCCCACCACTCTCTGTGTCACACTGACTCCCGATCACTCTCTCTCTGTGTCACACTGACTCCCCATCACTCTCTCTCTGTGTCACACTGACTCCCCATCACTCTCTCTCTGTATCACACTGACTCCCCGCCACTCTCTGTGTCACACTGACTCCCCATCACTCTCTCTATGTATCATAATGACTCCCCGCCACTCTCTGTGTCACACTGACTCCCCGTCACTCTGTCTCTGTGTCACACTGAATCCCCATCACTCTCTCTATGTGTCACACTGACTCCCCGTCACTCTCTCTCTGTATCACACTGACTCTCCATCACTCCCTCTCTGTGTCACACTGACTCCCCAGCACTATCTCTGTGTGTCACACTGACTCCAAGTCACTCTCTCTCAGTGTCACACTGACTCCCCATCACTCTCTCTCTGTGTCACACTGACTCCCCGTCACTCTCTCTGTGTGTCACACTGACTCCCCATGACTCTCTCTCTGTGTCACACTGATTCCCCATCAATCTCTCTCTGTGTCACACTGACTCCCCGTCACTCTCTCCCTGTGTCACACTGACTCCCCATCACTCTCTCTCTGTGTTACACATTCTCCACATCACTCTCTCTCTGTGTCACACAGACACCCCATCACTCTCTCTGTGTCACACTGACTCCCCATCACTCTCTCTATGTCTCACACTACTTCCCCATCACTCTCTGCCTGTGTCTCACTGACTCCCCATCACTTTCTTTCTGTGTCACACTGACTCCCCATCACTCTCTCTCTCAGTGACACACTGACTCCCCATCACTGTCCCTCTGTGTCACACTGACTCCGCATCACTGTCTCTATGTTTCACACTGACTCCCCATCATTCTCTCTCTGTGTCACACTGACTCCCCGCCACTCTCTGTGTCACACTGACTCCCGATCACTCTCTCTCTGTGTCACACTGACTCCCCATCACTCTCTCACTGTGTCACACTGACTCCCCTTCACTCTCTCTGTGTGTCACACTGACTCCCCATCATTCTCTCTCTGTGTCACACTGACTCCCCGCCACTCTCTGTGTCACACTGACTCCCCATCACTCTCTCACTGTGTCACACTGACTCCCCTTCACTCTCTCTGTGTGTCACACTGACTCCTCGCCACTCTCTGTGTCACACTGACTCCGCATCACTGTCTCTATGTTTCACACTGACTCCCCATCATTCTCTCTCTGTGTCACACTGACTCCCCGCCACTCTCTGTGTCACACTGTCTCCCAAACACTCTCTCACTGTGTCACACTGACTCCCCAACACTCTCTCTATGTGTCAAACTGACTCCCCGTCAATCTCTTTCTGTGTCAAACTAACTCCCCGTCAATCTCTTTCTGTGTCACACTGACTCCCCATCACTCTCTATATGTGTTAAACTGACTCCCCGTCAATTTCTTTCTGTGTCAAACTAACTCCCCGTCAATCTCTCTCTGTGTCACACTGAGTCCCCGTCACTATCTCTCTGTGTCACACTGACTCCCCCTCACTCTCTCTCTGTGTCACACAGATTCCCCATCACTCTCTCTCTGTGTCACACTGACTCCCCGTCACTCACTCTCTGTTTCACACTGATTCCCCTTCACTCTCTCTCTGTGTCACATTGACACCCCATCACTCTCTCTGTGTCACAGTGACTCCCCATATCTCTCTCTCTGTGTCACACTGACTCCCCGTCACTCTCTCTCTGTGTCACACAGACTCCCCATCACTCTCTCTGTGTCACAGTGACTCCGCATCACTCTCTCTATGTGTCACACTGACTCCCCATCGCTCTCTCTCTGTGTCACACTGACTCCCCGCCACTCTCTGTGTCACACTGACTCCCGATCACTCTCTCTGTGTCTCACTGACTCCCCATCACTCTCTCTCTGTGTCACACTGACTCCCCATCACTCTCTGTGTCACACTGACTCCCCGTCACTCTGTCTCTGTATCACACTGACTCCCCGCCACTCTCTGTGTCACACTGACACCCCATCACTCTCTGTGTCACATTGACACCCCGTCACTCTGTCTCTGTGTCACACTGACTCTCCATCACTCTTTCTATGTGTCACACTGACACCCCATCACTCTCGTTCTGTGTTTCACACTGACTCCCCAGCACTCTCTCTATGTGTCACACTGACTCCCCGTCACTCTCTCTCTGTGTGTCACACTGACTCTCCATCACTCTCTCTCTGTGTCACACTGACTCCCCAGCACTCTCTCTATGTGTCACACTGACTCCCCGTCACTCTCTCTCTGTAGCGCACTGATTCCCCATCACTCTCTCTGTGTGTTACACTGACTCCTCATCAGTCTCTCTGTGTCACACTGACTCCCCATCACTCTCTCTCTGTGTCACACTGACTCCCCATCACTCTCTCTCTGTGTCACACTGACTCCCCATCACTCTCTCTCTGTGTCACACTGACTCCCGATCAATCACTCTCTGTGTCACACTGACTCCCCATCACTCTCTCTCTGTGTCACACTGACTCCCCATCACTCTCTGTGTCACACTGACTCCCCGTCACTCTGTCTCTGTGTCACACTGACTCCCCATCACTCTCTGTGTCACACTGACTCTCCATCACTCTCTATCTGTGTCACACTGACTCCCCATCACTCTCTCTCTCTCTGTCACACTGACTCCCCAGCACTATCTCTGTGTGTCACACTGACTCCACGTTACTCTCTCTCTGTGTCACACTGACTCCCCATCACTCTCTCTCTGTGTCACACTGACACCCTGTCACTCTCTCTCTGTGTCACACTGACTCCCCTTCACTCTCTCTCTGTGTCACACTGACTCTTGTCATCTCTCTCTGTGTCACACTGACTTCCCGTCACTCTCCGTGTCACACTTACTCCCCGTCACTCTCTCTATGTCTCACACTACTTCACCATCACTCTCTGCCTGTGTCTCACTGACTCCCCATCACTCTCTCTCTGTGTCACACTGACTCCCCGTCAGTCTCTCTTTGTCGCACTGACTCCCCGTCAGTCTCTCTCTGTGTCACACTGACTCCCCGTCACTCTCTGCCTTTGTCACACTGGCTCCCCGTCAATGTCTCTATGTGTCACACTGACTGCCCATCACTCTCTCTCTCAGTGACACACTAACTCCCCATCACTGTCCCTCTGTGTCACACTGACTCCCGATCGCTCTCTCTCTGTGTCACACTGACTCCCCATCACTCTCTCACTGTGTCACACTGACTCCCCATCACTCTCTCTCTGTGTCACACTGACTCCCCATCACTCTCTCTTTGTGTCACACTGACTCCACGACACTCTCTGCCTGTATCACAATGACTAGCCCATCACTCTCTCTCTGTGTCACACTGACTCCCTGTCACACTCTCTGTGTCACACTGACTCCCCATCACTCTCTCTCTGTGTCACAGTGACTCCCCATCATTCTCTGCCTGAATCACACTGACTCCCTGTCACTCTCTCTATGTGTCAAACTGACTCCCCGTCAATCTCTTTCTGTGTCACACTGACTCCCCATCACTCTCTGTCTGTGACACACTGACTCTCCATCAATCTCTCTATGTGTCACACTGACTCCCCATCACTCTATCTCTTTCTGTGTCACACTGATTCCCATCACTCTCTGCCTGTATCACACTGACTCACCATCACTCTCCCTGTGTCACACTGCATCACTCTCTCTCTGTTAACACTGACTCCCCTTCACACGCTGCCTGTATCACACTGAAACCCCATCAATCTCTCTGTGTCAAACTGACTCCCCATCGCTCTCTGCCTGTATCACATTGACTCCCTGTCACTCTCTCTCTGTGCCAAACTGACTCCCTATCAGTCTCTCTGTGTGTCACACTGACTCCCCATCACTCTCTCTCTGTGTCACACAGACTCCCCGTACTCTCTCTCTCTGTGTCACACTGACTCCCCTTCACTCTCTCTATGTGTCACACTGATTCCCCATCATTCTCTCTCTGTGTCACACTGACACCCTGCAACTCTCCCTGTCACAGTGACTTCCCATCACTCTCTCTCTGTGTCACACTGACTCCCCATCACTCTCTCTCTGTGTCACACTGACTCCCCATCACTCTCTCTCTGTATCACACTGACTCCCCGCCACTCTCTGTGTCACACTGACTCCCCATCACTCTCTCTATGTATCATACTGACTCCCCGCCACTCTCTGTGTCACACTGACTCCCCGCCACTGTCTCTGTGTCACACTGACTCCCCATCACTCTCTCTATGTGTCACACTGACTCCCCGTCACTCTCTCTCTGTATCACACTGACTCTCCATCACTCCCTCTCTGTGTCACACTGACTCCCCAGCACTATCTCTGTGTGTCACACTGACTCCAAGTCACTCTCTCTCAGTGTCACACTGACTCCCCATCACTCTCTCTCTGTGTCACACTGACTCCCCATCACTCTCTCTGTGTCTCACACTGACTCCCCATGACTCTCTCTCTGTGTCACACTGATTCCCCATCAATCTCTCTCTGTGTCACACTGACTCCCCGTCACTCTCTCCCTGTGTCACACTGACTCCCCATCACTCTCTCTCTGTGTTACACTGTCTCCACATCACTCTCTCTCTGTGTCACACAGACACCCCATCACTCTCTCTGTGTCACACTGACTCCCCATCACTCTCTCTATGTCTCACACTACTTCCCCATCACTCTCTGCCTGTGTCTCACTGACTCCCCATCACTCTCTCTCTGTGTCACACTGACTCCCCATCACTCTCTCTCTCAGTGACACACTGACTCCCCATCACTGTCCCTCTGTGTCACACTGACTCCGCATCACTGTCTCTATGTTTCACACTGACTCCCCATCATTCTCTCTCTGTGTCACACTGACTCCCCGCCACTCTCTGTGTCACACTGACTCCCGATCACTCTCTCTCTGTGTCACACTGACTCCCCATCACTCTCTCACTGTGTCACACTGACTCCCCTTCACTCTCTCTGTGTGTCACACTGACTCCTCGCCACTCTCTGTGTCACACTGACTCCGCATCACTGTCTCTATGATTCACACTGACTCCCCATCATTCTCTCTCTGTGTCACACTGACTCCCCGCCACACTCTGTGTCACACTATCTCCCGATCACTCTCTCACTGTGTCACACTGACTCCCCATCACTCTCCCTATGTGTCAAACTGACTCCGCGTCAATCTCTTTCTGTGTCAAACTAACTCCCCGTCAATCTCTTTCTGTGTCACACTGACTCCCCATCACTCTCTCTATGTGTCAAACTGACTCCCCGTCAATTTCTTTCTGTGTCAAACTAACTCCCCGTCAATCTCTCTCTGTGTCACACTGAGTCCCCGTCACTATCTCTCTGTGTCACACTGACTCCCCCTCACTCTCTCTCTGTGTCACACTGACTCCCTGTCACTCTCTCTCTGTGTCAAACTGACTCCCTATCAGTCTCTCTGTGTGTCACACTGACTCCCCATCACTCTCTCTCTGTGTCACACAGACTCCCCCGTACTCTCTCTCTCTGTGTCACACTGACTCCCCTTCACTCTCTCTATGTGTCACACTGATTCCCCATCATTCTCTCTCTGTGTCACACTGACACCCTGCAACTCTCCCTGTCACAGTGACTTCCCATCACTCTCTCTCTGTGTCACACTGACTCCCCGTCACACTCTCTCTGTGTCACACAGACACCCCAACAATCTCTCTGTGTCACAATGACTCCCCATCACTCTCTCTATGTATCATACTGACTCCCCGCCACTCTCTGTGTCACACTGACTCCCCGTCACTCTGTCTCTGTGTCACACTGACTCCCCATCACTCTCTCTATGTGTCACACTGCCTCCCCGTCACTCTCTCTCTGTATCACACTGACTCTCCATCACTCCCTCTCTGTGTCACACTGACTCCCCAGCACTATCTCTGTGTGTCACACTGACTCCAAGTCACTCTCTCTCATGGTCACACTGACTCCCCATCACTCTCTCTCTGTGTCACACTGACTCCCCGTCACTCACTCTCTGTGTCACACTGATTCCCCTTCACTCTCCCTCTGTGTCACATTGACACCCCATCACTCTCTCTGTGTCACAGTGACTCCCCATAACTCTCTCTCTGTGTCACACTGACTCCCCGTCACTCTCTCTCTGTGTCACGCAGACTCCCCATCACTCTCTCTGTGTCACAGTGTCTCCGCATCACTCTCTCTATGTGTCACACTGACTCCCCATCACTCTCTCTTTGTGTCACACTGACTCCCCGCCACTCTCTGTGTCACACTGACTCCCGATCACTCTATCTGTGTCTCACTGACTCCCCATCACTCTCTCTCTGTGTCACACTGACTCCCCATCACTCTCTGTGTCACACTGACTCCCCGTCACTCTGTCTCTGTATCACACTGACTCCCCGCCACTCTCTGTGTCACACTGACACCCCATCACTCTCTGTGTCACATTGACACCCCGTCACTCTGTCTCTGTGTCACACTGACTCTCCATCACTCTTTCTATGTGTCACACTGACACCCCATCACTCTCGTTCTGTGTTTCACACTGACTCTCCATCACTCTCTCTCTGTGTCACACTAACTCCCCAGCACTCTCTCTATGTGTCACACTGACTCCCCATCACTCTCTCTCTGTGTGTCACTCTGACTCTCCATCACTCTCTCTCTGTGTCACACTGACTCCCCAGCACTCTCTCTATGTGTCACACTGCCTCCCCGTCACTCTCTCTCTGTATCACACTGACTCTCCATCACTCCCTCTCTGTGTCACACTGACTCCCCAGCACTATCTCTGTGTGTCACACTGACTCCAAGTCACTCTCTCTCATGGTCACACTGAATCCCCATCACTCTCTCTCTGTGTCACACTGACTCCCCGTCACTCACTCTCTGTGTCACACTGATTCCCCTTCACTCTCCCTCTGTGTCACATTGACACCCCATCACTCTCTCTGTGTCACAGTGACTCCCCATAACTCTCTCTCTGTGTCACACTGACTCCCCGTCACTCTCTCTCTGTGTCACGCAGACTCCCCATCACTCTCTCTGTGTCACAGTGTCTCCGCATCACTCTCTCTATGTGTCACACTGACTCCCCATCGCTCTCTCTTTGTGTCACACTGACTCCCCGCCACTCTCTGTGTCACACTGACTCCCGATCACTCTATCTGTGTCTCACTGACTCCCCATCACTCTCTCTCTGTGTCACACTGACTCCCCATCACTCTCTGTGTCACACTGACTCCCCGTCACTCTGTCTCTGTATCACACTGACTCCCCGCCACTCTCTGTGTCACACTGACACCCCATCACTCTCTGTGTCACATTGACACCCCGTCACTCTGTCTCTGTGTCACACTGACTCTCCATCACTCTTTCTATGTGTCACACTGACACCCCATCACTCTCGTTCTGTGTTTCACACTGACTCTCCATCACTCTCTCTCTGTGTCACACTAACTCCCTAGCACTCTCTCTATGTGTCACACTGACTCCCCATCACTCTCTCTCTGTGTGTCACTCTGACTCTCCATCACTCTCTCTCTGTGTCACACTGACTCCCCAGCACTCTCTCTATGTGTCACACTGACTCCCCGTCACTCTCTCTCTGTATCGCACTGATTCCCCATCACTCTCTCTGTGTGTTACACTGACTCCTCATCAGTCTCTCTGTGTAACACTGACACCCATCACTCTCTCTCTGTGTCACACAGACTCCCCATCACTCTCTCTGTTTCACACTGACTCCGCATCACTGTCTCTAGGTGTCACACTGACTCCCCATCACTCTCTCACTGTGTCACACTGATTCCCCGCCACTCTCTGTGTCACACTGACTCACGATCACTCTCTCTCTGTGTCACACTGAATCCCCATCACTCACTCTCTGTGTCACACTGACTCCCCATCGCTCTCTCTCTTTGTCACACTGACTCCCCGCCACTCTCTGTGTCACCCTGCCTCCCCATCACTCTCTGTGTCACACCGACTCCCCGTCACTCTGTCTCTGTGTCACACTGACTCCCCATCACTCTCTGCCTGTATCACACTGACTCCCTGTCACTCTCTCTATGTGCCACACTGACTCCCCGTCACTCTCTGTGTCACACTGACTCCCCATCACTCTCTCTCTGTGTCACACTGACTCCACGTCACTCTCTGCCCGTATCACACTGACTTCCCCATCATTCTCTCTCTGTGTCACACTGACTCCCTGTGACACTCTCTGTGTCACACTGACTCCCCATCACTCTCTCTCTGTGTCACACTGACTCCCCATTACTCTCTGCCTGAATCACACTGACTCCCTGTCACTCTCTCTAAGTGTCAAACTGACTCCCCGTCAATCTCTTTCTGTGTCACACTGACTCCCCATCACTCTCTGTCTGTGTCACAGTGACTCTCCATCACTGTCTCTCTGTGTCACACTGACTCCCTGTCACTCTCTCTGTGTCACACTGACTCCCCATCACTCTCTCTCTGTGTCACAGTGACTCCCCATCATTCTCTGCCTGTATCACAATGACTCTATTATTCTCTCTCTGTGTCACACTGACTCCCCATCAGTCTCTGCCTGTATCACACTGACTCTCTTTCAATCTCTCTATGTGTCAAACTGACTCCCCGTCAATCTCTTTCTGTGTCACACTGACATCCCCATCACTCTCTCTCTGTGTCACACTGACTCTCCATCACTCTCTCTATATGTCACTCTGACTCCCCATCACACTATCTCTTTCTGTGTCACACTGACTCACCGTCACTCTCTCTCTGTGTCACAGTGACTCCCCATCACTCTTTGCCTGTATCACACTGACTCCCTGTCACTCTCTCTATGTGCCACACTGACTCCCCGTCACTCTCTGTGTCACACTGACTCCCCATCACTCTCTCTCTGTGTCACACTGACTCCTCCTCACTCTCTGCCCGTATCACACTGACTTCCCCATCACTCTCTCTCTGTGTCACACTGACTCCTTGCCACACTCGCTATGTCACACTGACTCCCCATCACTCTCTCTCTGTGTCACACTGACTCCACGTCACTCTCTGCCCGTATCACACTGACTTCCCCATCACTCTCTCTCTGTGTCACACTGACTCCCTGTCACACTCTCTATGTCACACTGACTCCCCATCACTCTCTCTCTGTGTCACACTGACTCCCCATTACTCTCTCTCTGTGTCACACTGACTCCCTGTCACTCTCTTTATGTGTCAAACTGATTCCCTGTCAATCTCTTTCTGTGTCACACTGACACCCCATCACTCTCTGTCTGTGTCACACTGACTCTCCATCACTCTCTCTCTGTGTCACATTGACTCCCTGTCACTCTCACTGTGTCACACAGACTCCCCATCACTCTCTCTCTGTGTCACAGTGACTCCCCATCATTCTCTGCCTGTATCACAATGAATCTCCATTATTCTCCCTCTGTGTCACACTGACTCCCCATCACTCTCTGCCTGTATCACACTGACTCCCTGTCACTCTCTCTATGTGTCAAACTGACTCCCCGTCAATCTCTTTCTGTGTCACACTGACGCCCCATCACTCTCTCTCTGTGTCACACTGACTCTCCATCACTCTCTCTCTGTGTCACAGTGACTCCCCATCACTCTCTGCCTGTATCACACTGACTCTCCATCACTCTCTCTATGTGTCACACAGACTCCCCGTCACTCTCTGTGTCACACTGACTCCCCATCACTCTCTCTCTGTGTCACACTGACTCCTCGTCACTCTCTGCCCGTATCACACTGACTTCCCCATCACTCTCTCTCTGTGTCACACTGACTCCCCATCACTCTCTCTCTGTGTCACAGTGACTCCCCATCATTCTCTGCCTGTATCACAATGAATCTCCATTATTCTCCCTCTGTGTCACACTGACTCCCCATCACTCTCTGCCTGTATCACATTGACTCCCTGTCACTCTCTCTATGTGTCAAACTGACTCCCCGTCAATCTCTTTCTGTGTCACACTGACTCCCCATCACTCTCTCTCTGTGTCACGCTGACTCCCCATCACTCTATCTCTTTCTGTGTCACACTGACTCACCGTCACTCTCTCTCTGTGTCACAGTGACTTCCCATCACTCTCTGCCTGTATCACACTGACTCCCTGTCACTCTCTCTATGTGTCACACTGACTCCCCGTCACTCTCTGTGTCACACTGACTCCCCATCACTCTCTCTCTGTGTCACATTGACTCCCTGTCACACTCTCTGTGTCACACTGACTCCCCATCACTCTCTCTTTGTGTCACACTGACTCCCCATCATTCTCTGCCTGTATCACACTGACTCCCCATTACTCTCTCTCTGTGTCACAGTGACTCCCCATCACTCTCTGCCTGTATCACACTGACTCCCTGTCACTCTCTCTATGTGCCACACTGACTCCCCGTCAATCTCTTTCTGTGTCACACTGACTCCCCATCACTCTCTCTCTGTGTCACACTGACTCACCATCACTCTCTCTCTGTGTCACAATGACTCCCCATCACTCTCTCTATGTGTCACACTGACTCTCCCTCACTATCTCTCTGTGTCAAACTGACCCCCCGTCACTCTCTCTGTGTCACACTGACTCCCCGTCACTCTCTCTGTGTTTCACACTGACTCCCCCTCACTATCTCCCTGTGCCACACTGACTCCCCATCACACTCTCTGTGTCACACTGACTCCCCATCACTCTCTCTCTGTGTCACACGGACTCCCCATCACTCTCTGCCTGTGTCACACTGACTCCCCGTCACTCTCTCTCTGTTTCACACTGACTCTCCATCACTCTCTCTATGGGTCACACTGACTCCCCATCACCCTATCTCTTTCTTTGTCACACTGACTCCCCGTCACTCTCTCTCTGTGTCACACTGATTCCCATCACTCTCTGCCTGTATCACTTGACTCCCCATCACTCTCCCTGTGTCACACTGCATCACTCTCTCTCTGTGTCACACTGACTCCCCGCCACTCTCTGATTCACACTGATTCCCCATCACTCTCTCTCTGTGTCACGCTGACTCCCCGTCACTGTCTCTCTGTGTCACAATGACTCCCCATCACTCTCTCTATGTGTCACACTGATTCCCCATCACTCTCTCTCTGTGTCACATTGACACCCCGCCACTGTCTGTGTCACACTGTCTCCCCATCACTCTCTCTCTGTGTCACACTGACTCCCCGTCACTCTCTCTCTGTGTCACACTGACTCCCCAGCACTCTCTCTATGTGTCACACTGACTCCCCGTCACTCTCTCTCTGTGTGTCACACTGACTCTCCATCACTCTCTCTCTGTGTCACACTGACTCACGATCACTCTCTCTCTGTGTCACACTGAATCCCCATCACTCACTCTCTGTGTCACACTGACTCCCCATCGCTCTCTCTCTTTGTCACACTGACTCCCCGCCACTCTCTGTGTCACCCTGCCTCCCCATCACTCTCTGTGTCACACCGACTCCCCGTCACTCTGTCTCTGTGTCACACTGACTCCCCATCACTCTCTGCCTGTATCACACTGACTCCCTGTCACTCTCTCTATGTGCCACACTGACTCCCCGTCACTCTCTGTGTCACACTGACTCCCCATCACTCTCTCTCTGTGTCACACTGACTCCACGTCACTCTCTGCCCGTATCACACTGACTTCCCCATCATTCTCTCTCTGTGTCACACTGACTCCCTGTGACACTCTCTGTGTCACACTGACTCCCCATCACTCTCTCTCTGTGTCACACTGACTCCCCATTACTCTCTGCCTGAATCACACTGACTCCCTGTCACTCTCTCTATGTGTCAAACTGACTCCCCGTCAATCTCTTTCTGTGTCACACTGACTCCCCATCACTCTCTGTCTGTGTCACAGTGACTCTCCATCACTGTCTCTCTGTGTCACACTGACTCCCTGTCACTCTCTCTGTGTCACACTGACTCCCCCTCACTCTCTCTCTGTGTCACAGTGACTCCCCATCATTCTCTGCCTGTATCACAATGACTCTATTATTCTCTCTCTGTGTCACACTGACTCCCCATCACTCTCTGCCTGTATCACACTGACTCTCTGTCACTCTCTCTATGTGTCAAACTGACTCCCCGTCAATCTCTTTCTGTGTCACACTGACATCCCCATCACTCTCTCTCTGTGTCACACTGACTCTCCATCACTCTCTCTATGTGTCACACTGACTCCCCATCACACTATCTCTTTCTGTGTCACACTGACTCACCGTCACTCTCTCTCTGTGTCACAGTGACTCCCCATCACTCTTTGCCTGTATCACACTGACTCCCTGTCACTCTCTCTATGTGCCACACTGACTCCCCGTCACTCTCTGTGTCACACTGACTCCCCATCACTCTCTCTCTGTGTCACACTGACTCCTCCTCACTCTCTGCCCGTATCACACTGACTTCCCCATCACTCTCTCTCTGTGTCACACTGACTCCTTGCCACACTCGCTATGTCACACTGACTCCCCATCACTCTCTCTCTGTGTCACACTGACTCCACGTCACTCTCTGCCCGTATCACACTGACTTCCCCATCACTCTCTCTCTGTGTCACACTGACTCCCTGTCACATTCTCTATGTCACACTGACTCCCCATCACTCTCTCTCTGTGTCACACTAACTCCCCATTACTCTCTCTCTGTGTCACACTGACTCCCTGTCACTCTCTTTATGTGTCAAACTGATTCCCTGTCAATCTCTTTCTGTGTCACACTGACACCCCATCACTCTCTGTCTGTGTCACACTGACTCTCCATCACTCTCTCTCTGTGTCACACTGACTCCCTGTCACTCTCACTGTGTCACACAGACGCCCCATCACTCTCTCTCTGTGTCACAGTGACTCCCCATCATTCTCTGCCTGTATCACAATGAATCTCCATTATTCTCCCTCTGTGTCACACTGACTCCCCATCACTCTCTGCCTGTATCACACTGACTCCCTGTCACTCTCTCTATGTGTCAAACTGACTCCCCGTCACTCTCTGTGTCACACAGACGCCCCATCACTCTCTCTCTGTGTCACACTGACTCCCCATCACTCTCTCTCTGTGTCACACTGACTCTCCATCACTCTCTGCCTGTATCACACTGACTCTCCATCACTCTCTCTATGTGTCACACAGACTCCCCGTCACTCTCTGTGTCACACTGACTCCCCATCACTCTCTCTCTGTGTCACACTGACTCCTCGTCACTCTCTGCCCGTATCACACTGACTTCCCCATCACTCTCTCTCTGTGTCACACTGACTCCCTGTCACTCTCACTGTGTCACACTGACTCCCCATCACTCTCTCTCTGTGTCACAGTGACTCCCCATCATTCTCTGCCTGTATCACAATGAATCTCCATTATTCTCCCTCTGTGTCACACTGACTCCCCATCACTCTCTGCCTGTATCACATTGACTCCCTGTCACTCTCTCTATGTGTCAAACTGACTCCCCGTCAATCTCTTTCTGTGTCACACTGACTCCCCATCACTCTCTCTCTGTGTCACGCTGACTCCCCATCACTCTATCTCTTTCTGTGTCACACTGACTCACCGTCACTCTCTCTCTGTGTCACAGTGACTTCCCATCACTCTCTGCCTGTATCACACTGACTCCCTGTCACTCTCTCTATGTGTCACACTGACTCCCCGTCACTCTCTGTGTCACACTGACTCCCCATCACTCTCTCTCTGTGTCACATTGACTCCCTGTCACACTCTCTGTGTCACACTGACTCCCCATCACTCTCTCTTTGTGTCACACTGACTCCCCATCATTCTCTGCCTGTATCACACTGACTCCCCATTACTCTCTCTCTGTGTCACAGTGACTCCCCATCACTCTCTGCCTGTATCACACTGACTCCCTGTCACTCTCTCTATGTGCCACACTGACTCCCCGTCAATCTCTTTCTGTGTCACACTGACTCCCCATCACTCTCTCTCTGTGTCACACTGACTCACCATCACTCTCTCTCTGTGTCACATTGACTCCCCGTCACTCTGTCTCTGTGTCACACTGACTCTCCATCACTCTCTCTATGTGTCACACTGACTCTCCCTCACTATCTCTCTGTGTCAAACTGACCCCCCGTCACTCTCTCTGTGTCACACTGACTCCCCGTCACTCTCTCTGTGTTTCACACTGACTCCCCCTCACTATCTCCCTGTGCCACACTGACTCCCCATCACACTCTCTGTGTCACACGGACTCCCCATCACTCTCTGCCTGTGTCACACGGACTCCCCATCACTCTCTGCCTGTGTCACACTGACTCCCCGTCACTCTCTCTCTGTTTCACACTGACTCTCCATCACTCTCTCTATGGGTCACACTGACTCCCCATCACCCTATCTCTTTCTGTGTCACACTGACTCCCCGTCACTCTCTCTCTGTGTCACACTGATTCCCATCACTCTCTGCCTGTATCACATTGACTCCCCATCACTCTCCCTGTGTCACACTGCATCACTCTCTCTCTGTGTCACACTGACTCCCCGCCACTCTCTGATTCACACTGATTCCCCATCACTCTCTCTCTGTGTCACGCTGACTCCCCGTCACTGTCTCTCTGTGTCACAATGACTCCCCATCACTCTCTCTATGTGTCACACTGATTCCCCATCACTCTCTCTCGGTGTCACATTGACACCCCGCCACTGTCTGTGTCACACTGACTCCCCATCACTCTCTCTCTGTGTCACACTGACTCCCCGTCACTGTCTCTCTGTGTCACACAGACTCCCCATCACTCTCTCTGTGTCACACTGACTCCGCTTTACTCTCTCTATGTGTCACACTGACTCCCCATCACTCTCTCTCTGTGTCACACTGATTCCCCGCCACTCTCTGTGTCACACTGACTCCCCATCACTCTCTCTGTGTCACACTGACTCCACATCAGTCTCTCTCTGGATCACACTGACTCCCCATCACTCTCTCTCTGTGTCACACTGACTCCCCGCCACTCTCTGTGTCACACTGACTCCCCATCACTCTCTGTGTCACATTGACTCCCCGTCACTCTGTCTCTGTGTCACACTGACTCTCCATCACTCTCTCTCTGTGTCACACTGACTCCCCATCACTCTCTGCCTGTAACACACTGACTCCCCATCACTCTCTCTCTGTGTCACAGTGACTTCCCATCACTCTCTGCCTGTATCACACTGACTCCCTGTCACTCTCTCTCTGTGTCACACTGACTCCCTGTCACACTCTCTGTGTCACACTGACTCCCCATCACTCTCTCTCTGTGTCACAGTGACTCACCATCATTCTCTGCCTGTATCACGCTGACTCCACATTACTCTCTCTCTGTGTCACACTGACTCACCATCACTCTCTGCCTGAATCACACTGACTACCTGTCATTCTGTCTATGTGTCAAACTGACTCCCCATCAATCTCTTTCTGTGTCTCACTGACTCCCCGTCAATCTCTCTCTATGTGTCACACTGACTCCCCATCACTCTATCTCTTTCTGTGTCACACTGACTCACCTTCACTCTCTCTGTGTCACACTGACTCCCCATCACACTCTCTGTGTGTCACACTGACTCACCATCACTCTCTCTCTGTGTCACAATGACTCCCCATCAATCTCTCTCTGTTCCACACTGACTCTCCATCACTCTCTGTGTCACACTGACACCCCCTCACTATCTCTCTGTGTCACACTGACTCCCCATCACTCTCTCTATGTGTCACACTGACTCTCCATCACTATCACTCTGTGTCTCACTGACTCCCCGTCACTCTCTCTCTGTCTCACACTGACTCCACATCACTCTCTCTCTGTGTCACACTGACTCCCCATCACTCTCTGTATGTGTCACACTGACTCTCCCTCACTATCACTCTGTGTCTCACTGACTCTCCCTCACTCTCTCTCTGTGTGTCACACTGACTCCCCGTCACTCTCACTTTGTATCATACTGTCTCCCCATCACTCTCTGCCTGTGTCACACTAACTCCCCGTCACTCTCTCTCCATGTCACACTCACTCTCCTTCACCCTCTATCTCTGTGTCACACTGACTACCCATCACTCTTTCTGTGTAACACTGACTCCCCATCACTCTCTCTATGTGTCAAACTGACTCCCGGTCACTCTCTGGCTGTGTCACACATTCTCGTCGTCATCTCTATCTCTGTGTCACACTTACTCCCTGTCATTCTCTCTCTCTATGTGTCACACTGACTCCGCATCACTCTCACTGTTTCACACTGACTCCCCATCACTCTCTGTGTCACACTGACTCCCCATCACTCTCACTGTTTCACACTGACTCCCTATCACTCTCTGTGTCACACTGACTCCCCATCATTCTCTCTCTGTGTCACACTGACTCGCTGTCACTCTCTCTCTGTGTCACACTGACTCCCCGTCACTCTCTCTGTGTGTCACACTGACTCACCATCCCTCTCTCTTTGTGTCACAATGACTCCCCATCACTCTCTCTCTGTGTCACACTGACTCCCCATCACTCTCTGTGTCACACTGACACCCCCTCACTATCTGTCTGTGTCACACTGACTCCCCATCACTCTCTCTGTGTCACAATGACACGCCATTACTCTCTCTGTGTCACACTGACTCCCCGTCACTCTGTCTGTGTGTCACACTGACTCCCCCTCACTATCTCTCTGTGTCATACTGACTCCCCATCACTCTCTCTGTGTCACAATGACTCCCCGTCACTCTCTCCTTGTTTCATACTGACTCCCCATCACTCTCTGCCTGTGTCACACTAACTCCCCGTCACTCTCTCTCCATGTCACACTGACTCTCCGTCACCCTCTGTCTGTGTCACAATGACACCCCCTGACTCTCTATGTGTCAAACTGACTCCCTGTCACTCTCTGCCTGTGTCACCCCTTCTTGCCGTCATCTCTATCTCTGTGTCACACTGACTCCCTGTCACTCTCTCACTATGTGTCACACTGACTCCGCATCACTCTCTCTCTGTGTCACACAGACACACCATCACTCCCTCATGTCACACTGACTCCCCATCACTCTCTGTGTCACACTGACTCCCCATCATTCTCTCTCTGTGTCACACTGACTCCCTGTCACTCTCGCTCTGTGTCACACTGACACCCCCTCACTCTCTCTCTGTCTCACACTGACCCCCCATCACTCTCTCTATGTGTCACATTGACTCCAAATCACTCTCCCTCTGTGTCACACTGACTCCCCATCACTCTCTTTCCGTCTCACACTGACTCCCCATCACTCTCTTTCTGTCTCAGACTGACTCCCCATCACTTTGTCTCTGTGTCACACTGACTCCCTGTCACTCTCTGCCTGTGTCACACTGACTCCCCATCACTCTCTATCTCTGTGTCACAATGACTCCCTTTCACTCTCTGCCTGTGTCACAATAAGTCCCCATCAATCTCTCTCTGTGTCACACTGACTCCCTGTCACTCTCTGCCTGTGACACACCTTCTCGCCATCATCTATATCTCTGTGTCACACTGACTCCATGTCACTCTCTCTCGATGTGTCACACTGACTCCGCATCACTCTTTCTGTGTCACTCTGACTCCCCATCACTCTCTCTGTGTCACACTGACTCCCCGTCACTCTCTCTCTGTGTCACACTGAGTCCCCATCATTCTCTCTCTGTTTCTCACTGACTCCCTGTCACTCTCTCTGTGACATACTGACACCCCATCACTCTCTCTCTGTGTCACACTGACTCCCCAGCACTCTCTCTGTGTCACACTGACACCCCATCACTCTCTCTGTGTCACACTGACTCTCCCTCACTATCTCTCTGTGTCACGCTGACTCCCCGTCACTGTCTCTGTATGTCACACTGACTCCCCCTCACTATCTCTTTGTGCCACAGTGACTCCCCATCACTCTCTCTGTGTCACACTGACTCCCCGTCACGCTCTCTTTGTATCATACTGACTCCCCATCACTCTCTGCCTGTGTCACACTAACTCCCCGTCACTCTCTCTCCATGTCACACTGACTCTCCGTCACCATCTCTCTGTGTCACACTGACTCCCCCTCTCTCTATGTGTCACACTGACTCCCTGTCACTCTTGTTCTGTCTCACACTGACTCCCCGTCACTCTCTATCTCTGTGTCACACTGACTCCCCGTCACTCTCTCTCTGTGTCACACTGACTACCCATCACTCTCTGTGTCACACTGACTCCCCATCACTCTTTCCCAGTATCACACTGACTCCCCATCATTCTCTCTTTGTATCACACTGACTCCCCATCACTCTCTCTGTGTCACACTGAATCCCCATCACTCTCTTTCCGTCTCACACTGAATCCCCATCACTCTCTCTCTGTGTCACACTGACTCCCTGTCACTCTCTGCCTGTGTCACACTGACTCCCCGTCACTCTCTATCTCTGTGTCACACTGACTCCCTCTCACTCTCTGCCTGTGTCACACTGAGTCCCCATCACTCTCTCTATGTGTCACACTGACTCCCTGTCACTCTCTGCCTATGTCACAGCTTCCCGCCGTCATCTCTATCTCTGTGTCACACTGACTCCCTGTCACTCTCTCTCTATGTGTCACATTGACTCCGCATCACTCTCTCTCTGTGTCACATAGACTCCCCATCACTCCCTCTGTGTCACACTGACTCCCCATCACTCTCTGTGTCACACTGACTCCCCATCATTCTCTCTCTGTATCACACTGACTCCCCATCACACTCTCTGTGTCACACTGACTCCCCATCACTCTCTCTCTGTGTCACACGGACTCCCCATCACTCTCTGCCTGTGTCACACTGACTCCCCGTCACTCTCTCTCTGTTTCACACTGACTCTCCATCACTCTCTCTATGGGTCACACTGACTCCCCATCACCCTATCTCTTTCTTTGTCACACTGACTCCCCGTCACTCTCTCTCTGTGTCACACTGATTCCCATCACTCTCTGCCTGTATCACATTGACTCCCCATCACTCTCCCTGTGTCACACTGCATCACTCTCTCTCTGTGTCACACTGACTCCCCGCCACTCTCTGATTCACACTGATTCCCCATCACTCTCTCTCTGTGTCACGCTGACTCCCCGTCACTGTCTCTCTGTGTCACAATGACTCCCCATCACTCTCTCTATGTGTCACACTGATTCCCCATCACTCTCTCTCTGTGTCACATTGACACCCCTCCACTGTCTGTGTCACACTGTCTCCCCATCACTCTCTCTCTGTGTCACACTGACTCCCCGTCACTCTCTCTCTGTGTCACACTGACTCCCCAGCACTCTCTCTATGTGTCACACTGACTCCCCGTCACTCTCTCTCTGTGTGTCACACTGACTCTCCATCACTCTCTCTCTGTGTCACACTGACTCACGATCACTCTCTCTCTGTGTCACACTGAATCCCCATCACTCACTCTCTGTGTCACACTGACTCCCCATCGCTCTCTCTCTTTGTCACACTGACTCCCCGCCACTCTCTGTGTCACCCTGCCTCCCCATCACTCTCTGTGTCACACCGACTCCCCGTCACTCTGTCTCTGTGTCACACTGACTCCCCATCACTCTCTGCCTGTATCACACTGACTCCCTGTCACTCTCTCTATGTGCCACACTGACTCCCCGTCACTCTCTGTGTCACACTGACTCCCCATCACTCTCTCTCTGTGTCACACTGACTCCACGTCACTCTCTGCCCGTATCACACTGACTTCCCCATCATTCTCTCTCTGTGTCACACTGACTCCCTGTGACACTCTCTGTGTCACACTGACTCCCCATCACTCTCTCTCTGTGTCACACTGACTCCCCATTACTCTCTGCCTGAATCACACTGACTCCCTGTCACTCTCTCTATGTGTCAAACTGACTCCCCGTCAATCTCTTTCTGTGTCACACTGACTCCCCATCACTCTCTGTCTGTGTCACAGTGACTCTCCATCACTGTCTCTCTGTGTCACACTGACTCCCTGTCACTCTCTCTGTGTCACACTGACTCCCCCTCACTCTCTCTCTGTGTCACAGTGACTCCCCATCATTCTCTGCCTGTATCACAATGACTCTATTATTCTCTCTCTGTGTCACACTGACTCCCCATCACTCTCTGCCTGTATCACACTGACTCTCTGTCACTCTCTCTATGTGTCAAACTGACTCCCCGTCAATCTCTTTCTGTGTCACACTGACATCCCCATCACTCTCTCTCTGTGTCACACTGACTCTCCATCACTCTCTCTATGTGTCACACTGACTCCCCATCACACTATCTCTTTCTGTGTCACACTGAATCACCGTCACTCTCTCTCTGTGTCACAGTGACTCCCCATCACTCTTTGCCTGTATCACACTGACTCCCTGTCACTCTCTCTATGTGCCACACTGACTCCCCGTCACTCTCTGTGTCACACTGACTCCCCATCACTCTCTCTCTGTGTCACACTGACTCCTCCTCACTCTCTGCCCGTATCACACTGACTTCCCCATCACTCTCTCTCTGTGTCACACTGACTCCTTGCCACACTCGCTATGTCACACTGACTCCCCATCACTCTCTCTCTGTGTCACACTGACTCCACGTCACTCTCTGCCCGTATCACACTGACTTCCCCATCACTCTCTCTCTGTGTCACACTGACTCCCTGTCACATTCTCTATGTCACACTGACTCCCCATCACTCTCTCTCTGTGTCACACTAACTCCCCATTACTCTCTCTCTGTGTCACACTGACTCCCTGTCACTCTCTTTATGTGTCAAACTGATTCCCTGTCAATCTCTTTCTGTGTCACACTGACACCCCATCACTCTCTGTCTGTGTCACACTGACTCTCCATCACTCTCTCTCTGTGTCACACTGACTCCCTGTCACTCTCACTGTGTCACACAGACGCCCCATCACTCTCTCTCTGTGTCACAGTGACTCCCCATCATTCTCTGCCTGTATCACAATGAATCTCCAATATTCTCCCTCTGTGTCACACTGACTCCCCATCACTCTCTGCCTGTATCACACTGACTCCCTGTCACTCTCTCTATGTGTCAAACTGACTCCCCGTCACTCTCTGTGTCACACAGACTCCCCATCACTCTCTCTCTGTGTCACACTGACTCCCCATCACTCTCTCTCTGTGTCACACTGACTCTCCATCACTCTCTGCCTGTATCACACTGACTCTCCATCACTCTCTCTATGTGTCACACAGACTCCCCGTCACTCTCTGTGTCACACTGACTCCCCATCACTCTCTCTCTGTGTCACACTGACTCCTCGTCACTCTCTGCCCGTATCACACTGACTTCCCCATCACTCTCTCTCTGTGTCACACTGACTCCCTGTCACTCTCACTGTGTCACACTGACTCCCCATCACTCTCTCTCTGTGTCACAGTGACTCCCCATCATTCTCTGCCTGTATCACAATGAATCTCCATTATTCTCCCTCTGTGTCACACTGACTCCCCATCACTCTCTGCCTGTATCACATTGACTCCCTGTCACTCTCTCTATGTGTCAAACTGACTCCCCGTCAATCTCTTTCTGTGTCACACTGACTCCCCATCACTCTCTCTCTGTGTCACGCTGACTCCCCATCACTCTATCTCTTTCTGTGTCACACTGACTCACCGTCACTCTCTCTCTGTGTCACAGTGACTTCCCATCACTCTCTGCCTGTATCACACTGACTCCCTGTCACTCTCTCTATGTGTCACACTGACTCCCCGTCACTCTCTGTGTCACACTGACTCCCCATCACTCTCTCTCGGTGTCACATTGACTCCCTGTCACACTCTCTGTGTCACACTGACTCCCCATCACTCTCTCTTTGTGTCACACTGACTCCCCATCATTCTCTGCCTGTATCACACTGACTCCCCATTACTCTCTCTCTGTGTCACAGTGACTCCCCATCACTCTCTGCCTGTATCACACTGACTCCCTGTCACTCTCTCTATGTGCCACACTGACTCCCCGTCAATCTCTTTCTGTGTCACACTGACTCCCCATCACTCTCTCTCTGTGTCACACTGACTCACCATCACTCTCTCTCTGTGTCACATTGACTCCCCGTCACTCTGTCTCTGTGTCACACTGACTCTCCATCACTCTCTCTATGTGTCACACTGACTCTCCCTCACTATCTCTCTGTGTCAAACTGACCCCCCGTCACTCTCTCTGTGTCACACTGACTCCCCGTCACTCTCTCTGTGTTTCACACTGACTCCCCCTCACTATCTCCCTGTGCCACACTGACTCCCCATCACACTCTCTGTGTCACACGGACTCCCCATCACTCTCTGCCTGTGTCACACGGACTCCCCATCACTCTCTGCCTGTGTCACACTGACTCCCCGTCACTCTCTCTCTGTTTCACACTGACTCTCCATCACTCTCTCTATGGGTCACACTGACTCCCCATCACCCTATCTCTTTCTGTGTCACACTGACTCCCCGTCACTCTCTCTCTGTGTCACACTGATTCCCATCACTCTCTGCCTGTATCACATTGACTCCCCATCACTCTCCCTGTGTCACACTGCATCACTCTCTCTCTGTGTCACACTGACTCCCCGCCACTCTCTGATTCACACTGATTCCCCATCACTCTCTCTCTGTGTCACGCTGACTCCCCGTCACTGTCTCTCTGTGTCACAATGACTCCCCATCACTCTCTCTATGTGTCACACTGACTCCCCATCACTCTCTCTCGGTGTCACATTGACACCCCGCCACTGTCTGTGTCACACTGACTCCCCATCACTCTCTCTCTGTGTCACACTGACTCCCCGTCACTGTCTCTCTGTGTCACACAGACTCCCCATCACTCTCTCTGTGTCACACTGACTCCGCTTTACTCTCTCTATGTGTCACACTGACTCCCCATCACTCTCTCTCTGTGTCACACTGACTCCCCGCCACTCTCTGTGTCACACTGACTCCCCATCACTCTCTCTGTGTCACACTGACTCCACATCAGTCTCTCTCTGGATCACACTGACTCCCCATCACTCTCTCTCTGTGTCACACTGACTCCCCGCCACTCTCTGTGTCACACTGACTCCCCATCACTCTCTGTGTCACATTGACTCCCCGTCACTCTGTCTCTGTGTCACACTGACTCTCCATCACTCTCTCTATGTGTCACACAGACTCCCCGTCACTCTCTGTGTCACACTGACTCCCCATCACTCTCTCTCTCTGTCACACTGACTCCTCGTCACTCTCTGCCCGTATCACACTGACTTCCCCATCACTCTCTCTCTGTGTCACACTGACTCCCTGTCACTCTCACTGTGTCACACTGACTCCCCATCACTCTCTCTCTGTGTCACAGTGACTCCCCATCATTCTCTGCCTGTATCACAATGAATCTCCATTATTCTCCCTCTGTGTCACACTGACTCCCCATCACTCTCTGCCTGTATCACATTGACTCCCTGTCACTCTCTCTATGTGTCAAACTGACTCCCCGTCAATCTCTTTCTGTGTCACACTGACTCCCCATCACTCTCTCTCTGTGTCACGCTGACTCCCCATCACTCTATCTCTTTCTGTGTCACACTGACTCACCGTCACTCTCTCTCTGTGTCACAGTGACTTCCCATCACTCTCTGCCTGTATCACACTGACTCCCTGTCACTCTCTCTGTGTCACACTGACTCCCCGTCACTCTCTGTGTCACACTGACTCCCCATCACTCTCTCTCTGTGTCACATTGACTCCCTGTCACACTCTCTGTGTCACACTGACTCCCCATCACTCTCTCTTTGTGTCACACTGACTCCCCATCATTCTCTGCCTGTATCACACTGACTCCCCATTACTCTCTCTCTGTGTCACAGTGACTCCCCATCACTCTCTGCCTGTATCACACTGACTCCCTGTCACTCTCTCTATGTGCCACACTGACTCCCCGTCAATCTCTTTCTGTGTCACACTGACTCCCCATCACTCTCTCTCTGTGTCACACTGACTCACCATCACTCTCTCTCTGTGTCACATTGACTCCCCGTCACTCTGTCTCTGTGTCACACTGACTCTCCATCACTCTCTCTATGTGTCACACTGACTCTCCCTCACTATCTCTCTGTGTCAAACTGACCCCCCGTCACTCTCTCTGTGTCACACTGACTCCCCGTCACTCTCTCTGTGTTTCACACTGACTCCCCCTCACTATCTCCCTGTGCCACACTGACTCCCCATCACACTCTCTGTGTCACACGGACTCCCCATCACTCTCTGCCTGTGTCACACGGACTCCCCATCACTCTCTGCCTGTGTCACACTGACTCCCCGTCACTCTCTCTCTGTTTCACACTGACTCTCCATCACTCTCTCTATGGGTCACACTGACTCCCCATCACCCTATCTCTTTCTGTGTCACACTGACTCCCCGTCACTCTCTCTCTGTGTCACACTGATTCCCATCACTCTCTGCCTGTATCACATTGACTCCCCATCACTCTCCCTGTGTCACACTGCATCACTCTCTCTCTGTGTCACACTGACTCCCCGCCACTCTCTGATTCACACTGATTCCCCATCACTCTCTCTCTGTGTCACGCTGACTCCCCGTCACTGTCTCTCTGTGTCACAATGACTCCCCATCACTCTCTCTATGTGTCACACTGATTCCCCATCACTCTCTCTCGGTGTCACATTGACACCCCGCCACTGTCTGTGTCACACTGACTCCCCATCACTCTCTCTCTGTGTCACACTGACTCCCCGTCACTGTCTCTCTGTGTCACACAGACTCCCCATCACTCTCTCTGTGTCACACTGACTCCGCTTTACTCTCTCTATGTGTCACACTGACTCCCCATCACTCTCTCTCTGTGTCACACTGACTCCCCGCCACTCTCTGTGTCACACTGACTCCCCATCACTCTCTCTGTGTCACACTGACTCCACATCAGTCTCTCTCTGGATCACACTGACTCCCCATCACTCTCTCTCTGTGTCACACTGACTCCCCGCCACTCTCTGTGTCACACTGACTCCCCATCACTCTCTGTGTCACATTGACTCCCCGTCACTCTGTCTCTGTGTCACACTGACTCTCCATCACTCTCTCTCTGTGTCACACTGACTCCCCATCACTCTCTGCCTGTAACACACTGACTCCCCATCACTCTCTCTCTGTGTCACAGTGACTTCCCATCACTCTCTGCCTGTATCACACTGACTCCCTGTCACTCTCTCTCTGTGTCACACTGACTCCCTGTCACACTCTCTGTGTCACACTGACTCCCCATCACTCTCTCTCTGTGTCACAGTGACTCACCATCATTCTCTGCCTGTATCACGCTGACTCCACATTACTCTCTCTCTGTGTCACACTGACTCACCATCACTCTCTGCCTGAATCACACTGACTACCTGTCATTCTGTCTATGTGTCAAACTGACTCCCCATCAATCTCTTTCTGTGTCTCACTGACTCCCCGTCAATCTCTCTCTATGTGTCACACTGACTCCCCATCACTCTATCTCTTTCTGTGTCACACTGACTCACCTTCACTCTCTCTGTGTCACACTGACTCCCCATCACACTCTCTGTGTGTCACACTGACTCACCATCACTCTCTCTCTGTGTCACAATGACTCCCCATCAATCTCTCTCTGTTCCACACTGACTCTCCATCACTCTCTGTGTCACACTGACACCCCCTCACTATCTCTCTGTGTCACACTGACTCCCCATCACTCTCTCTATGTGTCACACTGACTCTCCATCACTATCACTCTGTGTCTCACTGACTCCCCGTCACTCTCTCTCTGTCTCACACTGACTCCACATCACTCTCTCTCTGTGTCACACTGACTCCCCATCACTCTCTGTATGTGTCACACTGACTCTCCCTCACTATCACTCTGTGTCTCACTGACTCTCCCTCACTCTCTCTCTGTGTGTCACACTGACTCCCCGTCACTCTCACTTTGTATCATACTGTCTCCCCATCACTCTCTGCCTGTGTCACACTAACTCCCCGTCACTCTCTCTCCATGTCACACTCACTCTCCTTCACCCTCTATCTCTGTGTCACACTGACTACCCATCACTCTTTCTGTGTAACACTGACTCCCCATCACTCTCTCTATGTGTCAAACTGACTCCCGGTCACTCTCTGGCTGTGTCACACATTCTCGTCGTCATCTCTATCTCTGTGTCACACTTACTCCCTGTCATTCTCTCTCTCTATGTGTCACACTGACTCCGCATCACTCTCACTGTTTCACACTGACTCCCCATCACTCTCTGTGTCACACTGACTCCCCATCACTCTCACTGTTTCACACTGACTCCCCATCACTCTCTGTGTCACACTGACTCCCCATCATTCTCTCTCTGTGTCACACTGACTCGCTGTCACTCTCTCTCTGTGTCACACTGACTCCCCGTCACTCTCTCTGTGTGTCACACTGACTCACCATCCCTCTCTCTTTGTGTCACAATGACTCCCCATCACTCTCTGTGTCACACTGACACCCCCTCACTATCTGTCTGTGTCACACTGACTCCCCATCACTCTCTCTGTGTCACAATGACACGCCATTACTCTCTCTGTGTCACACTGACTCCCCGTCACTCTGTCTGTGTGTCACACTGACTCCCCCTCACTATCTCTCTGTGTCATACTGACTCCCCATCACTCTCTCTGTGTCACAATGACTCCCCGTCACTCTCTCTTTGTTTCATACTGACTCCCCATCACTCTCTGCCTGTGTCACACTAACTCCCCGTCACTCTCTCTCCATGTCACACTGACTCTCCGTCACCCTCTGTCTGTGTCACAATGACACCCCCTGACTCTCTATGTGTCAAACTGACTCCCTGTCACTCTCTGCCTGTGTCACCCCTTCTTGCCGTCATCTCTATCTCTGTGTCACACTGACTCCCTGTCACTCTCTCACTATGTGTCACACTGACTCCGCATCACTCTCTCTCTGTGTCACACAGACACACCATCACTCCCTCATGTCACACTGACTCCCCATCACTCTCTGTGTCACACTGACTCCCCATCATTCTCTCTCTGTGTCACACTGACTCCCTGTCACTCTCTCTGTGTCACATTGACACCCCATCACACTCTCTCTCTGTCACACTGACTCCCCATCACTCTCTCTATGTGTCACATTGACTCCCCATCACTCTCTCTCTGTGTCACACTGACTCCCCGTCACTCTCTCTCTGTGTCACACTGACTCCCCATCACTCTCTTTCCGTCTCAGACTGACTCCCCATCACTTTCTCTCTGTGTCACACTGACTCCCTGTCACTCTCTGCCTGTGTCACACTGACTCCCCATCACTCTCTATCTCTGTGTCACAATGACTCCCTGTCACTCTCTGCCTGTGTCACAATAAGTCCCCATCAATCTCTCTCTGTGTCACACTGACTCCCTGTCACTCTCTGCCTGTGACACACCTTCTCGCCATCATCTATATCTCTGTGTCACACTGACTCCATGTCACTCTCTCTCGATGTGTCACACTGACTCCGCATCACTCTTTCTGTGTCACTCTGACTCCCCATCACTCTCTCTGTGTCACACTGACTCCCCGTCACTCTCTCTCTGTGTCACACTGAGTCCCCATCATTCTCTCTCTGTTTCTCACTGACTCCCTGTCACTCTCTCTGTGACATACTGACACCCCATCACTCTCTCTCTGTGTCACACTGACTCCCCAGCACTCTCTCTGTGTCACACTGACACCCCTCACTATCTCTTTGTGCCACAGTGACTCCCCATCACTCTCTCTGTGTCACACTGACTCCCCGTCACGCTCTCTTTGTATCATACTGACTCCCCATCACTCTCTGCCTGTGTCACACTAACTCCCCGTCACTCTCTCTCCATGTCACACTGACTCTCCGTCACCATCTCTCTGTGTCACACTGACTCCCCCTCTCTCTATGTGTCACACTGACTCCCTGTCACTCTTGTTCTGTCTCACACTGACTCCCCGTCACTCTCTATCTCTGTGTCATACTGACTCCCCGTCACTCTCTCTCTGTGTCACACTGACTACCCGTCACTCTCTGTGTCACACTGACTCCCCATCACTCTCTCTCTGTATCACACTGACTCCCCATCACACTCTCTCTGTATCACACTGACTCCCCATCACTCTCTCTGTATCACACTGAATCCCCATCACTCTCTTTCCATCTCACACTGAATCCCCATCACTCTCTCTCTGTGTCACACTGACTCCCTGTCACTCTCTGCCTGTGTCACACTGACTCCCCGTCACTCTCTATCTCTGTGTCACACTGACTCCCCATCACTCTCTGCCTGTGTCACACTGAGTCCCCATCACGCTCTCTATGTGTCACACTGAGTCCCTGTCACTCTCTGCCTGTGTTACACCTTCACGCCATCATCTCTATCTCTGTGTCACACTGACTCCCTGTCACTCTCTCACTATGTGTCACCCTGACTCCGCATCACTCTCTCTCTGTGTCACATAGACTCCCCATCACTCCCTCTGTGTCACACTGACTCCCCATCACTCTCTGTGTCACACTGACTCCCCATCATTCTCTCTCTGTATCACACTGACTCCCCATCACTCTCTCTGTGTCACACTGACTCGCCGTCACTCCCTCTCTGTGTCACACTGACTCCCTGTCACTCTCTCTCTGTGTCACACTGACTCCCCATCAATCCCTCTCTTTGTCACGCTGACTCCCCATCACTCTCTCTGTGTGTCGCACTGACTCCCCATCACTCTCTCTGTGTCACACTGATTCCCATTCACTCTCTTTCCGTCTCACACTGACTCCCCATCACTCTCTCTCTTGTCACACTGAATCCCTGTCACTCTCTGCCTGTGTCACACTGACTCCCCGTCACTCTCTATCTCTGTGTCACACTGACTCCCTGTCACTCTCTGCATGTGTCACACTGAGTCCCCATCAATCTCTCTATGTGTCACACTAACTCACTGTCACTCTCAGCCTGTGTCACACCTTCTCGCAGTCATCTCCACCTCTGTGTCACACTGACTCCCTGTCAATCTCCCTCTATGTCTCACACTGTTTCCGCATCACTCTATCTCTTTGTGTCACACTGACTCCCCACCACTCTCTGTGTGACACTGACTCCCCATCATTTTCTCTCTGTGCCACACTGACTCCCTGTCACTCTCTCTGTGTCACACTGACTCCCCATCACATTCTCTCTGTCTCACACTGACTCTCTGTCACTCACTCTCTGTGTCACACTGACTCCCCATCACTCTCTGCCTGTGTCACAGTAACTCACCGTCACTCTCTCTCCGTGTCACACTGACTCTCCTTCACGCTCTCTCTGTGTCACACTGACTCCCCATCACTCTCTCTCTGTGTCACACTGACTCCACATCACTCTCTCTATGTGACACACTGATTCCCCATCACTCTCTCTCTCGGTGTCACAGTGAATCCCTGTCACTCTCGTTCCGTCTCATATTGACTCCCCGTCACTCTCTATCTCTGTGTCACACTGACTCCCCGTCACTCTCTCTCTCTGTGTCACACTGACTCCCCGTCACTCTCTCTCTTTGTCACACTGACTCCCCATCACTCTCTCTGTGTCACACTGACTCCCCATCACTCTCTTTCCGTCTCAGACTGATTCCCCATCACTCTCTCTCTGTGTCACACTGACTCCCCATCACTCTCTTTCCATCTCAGACTGATTCCCCATCACTCTCTCTCTGTGTCACACTGACTCCCCGTCACTCTCTCTCTCTGTGTCACACTGACACGCTGTCACTCTCTCTCTATGTGTCACACTGACTCCGCATCACTCTCTCTCTGTGACACACAGACTCCCATTCACTATCTCTGTGTCACACTGACTCCCCATCACTCTGTGTCACACTGATTCCCCATCATTCTCTCTCTGTGTCACACTGACTCCCTGTCACTCTCTCTGTGTCACACTGACTCCCCATCATTCTCTCTCTGTGTCACACTGACTCCCTGTCACACTCTCTCTGTGTCACACTGACTCCCTGTCACTCTCTCTCTGTGTCACACTGACTCCCCATCACTCTCTGTGTCACACTGACACCCCCTCACTATCTCTCTGTGTCACACTGACTCCCCATCACTCTCTCTATGTGTCACACTGACTCCCCCTCACTCTCTCTCGGTGTCACACTGACACCCCCTCACTATCTCTCTGTGTCACACTGACTCCCCATCACTCTCTCTGTGTCACACTGACTCCCCGTCACTCTCACTTTGTATCATACTGACTCCCCATCACTCTCTGCCTGTGTCACACTAACTCCCCTTCACTCTCTCTCCATGTCACACTCACTCTCCTTCACCCTCTATCTCTGTGTCACACTGACTCCCCATCACTCTCTCTCTGTGCCACACTGACTCCCTGTCACTCTCTCTGTGTCACACTGACTCCCCGTCACTCTCTCTCTGTTTCACAATGACTCACCATCACTCTCTCTCTGTGCCACACTGACTCGCCATCACTCTCTGTTTCACACTGACACCCCCTCACTATCTCTCTGTGTCACACTGCCTCCCCATCACTCTCTGTGTGTCACAGTGACACGCCATCACTCTCTCTGTGACAAACTGACTCTCCCTCACTAACTCTCTGTGTCACACTGACACCCCCTCACTATCTCTTTGTGCCACACTGACTCCCATCACTCTCTCTGTGTCACACTGACACCCCGTCACTCTCACTTTGTATCATACTGACTCCCCATCACTCTCTGCCTGTGTCATACTAACTCCCCGTCACTCTCTCTCCATGTCACACTGACTCTCCTTCACCGTCACTCTGTGTCACACTGACTCCCCCTCACTCTCTCTATTTGTCACACTGATTCCCCATCACTTTCTCTCTCTGTGTCACACTGACTCCCTGTCACTCTCGTTCCGTCTCACAGTGACTCCCCGTCACTCTCTATCTCTGTGTCACACTGACTCCCCGTCACTCTCTCTCTGTGTGACACTGACTCCTCGTCATTCTCTCTCTGTGTAACACTGACTCCCCATCATTCTCTCTCTGTATCACACTGACTCCCCATCACTCTCTCTGTGTCACACTGACTCCCTGTCACTCTCTCTCTGTGTCACACTGATTCACCATCACTCTCTCTCTCTGTGTCACACTGACTCCCTGTCACTCTCGTTCTGTCTCACACTGACTCCCCATCACTCTCTCTCTCTGTGTCACACTGACTCCCCGTCACTCTCTCTATGTGTCACACTGACTCCCCATCACTCTTTCTCTGTATCACACTGACTCCCCATCAATCTCTCTCTGTGTCACACTGACTCCCCATCACTCTCTCTGTGTCACACTGACTCCCCATCACTCTCTCTGTGTCACACTGACTCCCCATCACTCTCTCTCTGTGTCACACTGACTCCCCATCACTCTCTCTGTGTCACACTGACTCCCCATCAATCTCTCTCTGTATCACACTGACTCCCCATCACTCTCTCTGTGTCACACTGACTCCCCATCACTCTCTCTCTGTGTCACACTGACTCCCCATCGCTCTCTTTCTGTCTCAGCCTGACTCCCCATCACTTTCTCTCTGTGTCACACTGACTCCCAATCACTCACTCTGTGTCACACTGACTCCCCGTCACTCTCTCTCTGTGTCACACTGACTCTCCGTCACTCTCTCTCTGTGTCACACTGACTCCCCATCACTCTCTCTCTGTGTCACACTGACTCCCCATCACTCTCTCTCTGTGTCATACTGACTCACCATCATTCTCTCTCTGTGTCACACTGACTCCCTGTCACTCTCTCTGTGTCACACTGACACCCCGTCACTCTCTCTGTATGTCACACTGAATCACCATCACTCTCTCTCTGTGTCACACTGACTCCCCATCACTCTCTCTCTGTGTCACACTGACACCCCTCACTATCTCTCTGTGTCACACTGACTCTCCTTCACCTTCACTCTGTGTCGCAATGACTCCCCCTCACTCTCTCTATGTGTCACACTGATTCCCCATCACTCTCTCTCTCTGTGTCACACTGACTCCCTGTCACTCTCGTTCCTTCTCACAGTGACTCCCCGTCACTCTCTATCTCTGTGTCACACTGACTCCCCGTCACTCTCTCTCTGTGTCACACAGACTCCCCGTCACTCTCTCTCTGTGTCACACTGACTCCCCGTCACTCTCTCTGTGTCACACTGACTCCCCATCACTCTCTCTCTGTGTCACACTGACTCCCCATCGCTCTCTTTCTGTCTCAGCCTGACTCCCCATCACTTTCTCTCTGTGTCACACTGACTCCCAATCACTCACTCTGTGTCACACTGACTCCCCGTCACTCTCTCTCTGTGTCACACTGACTCTCCGTCACTCTCTCTCTGTGTCACACTGACTCCCCATCACTCTCTCTCTGTGTCACACTGACTCCCCATCACTCTCTCTCTGTGTCATACTGACTCACCATCATTCTCTCTCTGTGTCACACTGACTCCCTGTCACTCTCTCTGTGTCACACTGACACCCCGTCACTCTCTCTGTATGTCACACTGACTCACCATCACTCTCTCTCTGTGTCACACTGATTCCCCATCACTCTCTCTCTGTGTCACACTGACACCCCTCACTATCTCTCTGTGTCACACTGACTCTCCTTCACCTTCACTCTGTGTCGCACTGACTCCCCCTCACTCTCTCTATGTGTCACACTGATTCCCCATCACTCTCTCTCTCTGTGTCACACTGACTCCCTGTCACTCTCGTTCCTTCTCACAGTGACTCCCCGTCACTCTCTATCTCTGTGTCACACTGACTCCCCGTCACTCTCTCTCTGTGTCACACTGACTCCCCGTCACTCACTCTCTGTGTCACACTGACTCCCCGTCACTCTCTCCCTGTGTCACACTGACTCCCCATCACTTTCTCTCTGTATCACACTGACTCCCCATCACTCTCTCTGTGTCACACTGACTCCCTGTCACTCTCGTTCCTTCTCACAGTGACTCCCCGTCACTCTCTATCTCTGTGTCACACTGACTCCCCGTCACTCTCTCTCTGTGTCACACTGACTCCCCATCACTCTCTCTCTGTGCCACACTGACTCCCTGTCACTCTCTCTGTGTCACACTGACTCCCCGTCACTCTCTCTCTGTTTCACAATGACTCACCATCACTCTCTCTCTGTGCCACACTGACTCGCCATCACTCTCTGTTTCACACTGACACCCCCTCACTATCTCTCTGTGTCACACTGCCTCCCCATCACTCTCTCTGTGACAAACTGACTCTCCCTCACTAACTCTCTGTGTCACACTGACACCCCCTCACTATCTCTTTGTGCCACACTGACTCCCATCACTCTCTCTGTGTCACACTGACACCCCGTCACTCTCACTTTGTATCATACTGACTCCCCATCACTCTCTGCCTGTGTCATACTAACTCCCCGTCACTCTCTCTCCATGTCACACTGACTCTCCTTCACCGTCACTCTGTGTCACACTGACTCCCCCTCACTCTCTCTATTTGTCACACTGATTCCCCATCACTTTCTCTCTCTGTGTCACACTGACTCCCTGTCACTCTCGTTCCGTCTCACAGTGACTCCCCGTCACTCTCTATCTCTGTGTCACACTGACTCCCCGTCACTCTCTCTCTGTGTGACACTGACTCCTCGTCATTCTCTCTCTGTGTAACACTGACTCCCCATCATTCTCTCTCTGTATCACACTGACTCCCCATCACTCTCTCTGTGTCACACTGACTCCCTGTCACTCTCGTTCTGTCTCACACTGACTCCCCATCACTCTCTCTCTCTGTGTCACACTGATTCACCATCACTCTCTCTCTCTGTGTCACACTGATTCACCATCACTCTCTCTCTCTGTGTCACACTGACTCCCTGTCACTCTCGTTCTGTCTCACACTGACTCCCCATCACTCTCTCTCTCTGTGTCACACTGACTCCCCGTCACTCTCTCTATGTGTCACACTGACTCCCCATCACTCTTTCTCTGTATCACACTGACTCCCCATCAATCTCTCTCTGTGTCACACTGACTCCCCATCACTCTCTCTGTGTCACACTGACTCCCCATCACTCTCTCTTTGTGTCACACTGACTCCCCATCATTCTCTGCCTGTATCACACTGACTCCCCATTACTCTCTCTCTGTGTCACAGTGACTCCCCATCACTCTCTGCCTGTATCACACTGACTCCCTGTCACTCTCTCTATGTGCCACACTGACTCCCCGTCAATCTCTTTCTGTGTCACACTGACTCCCCATCACTCTCTCTCTGTGTCACACTGACTCACCATCACTCTCTCTCTGTGTCACATTGACTCCCCGTCACTCTGTCTCTGTGTCACACTGACTCTCCATCACTCTCTCTATGTGTCACACTGACTCTCCCTCACTATCTCTCTGTGTCAAACTGACCCCCCGTCACTCTCTCTGTGTCACACTGACTCCCCGTCACTCTCTCTGTGTTTCACACTGACTCCCCCTCACTATCTCCCTGTGCCACACTGACTCCCCATCACACTCTCTGTGTCACACGGACTCCCCATCACTCTCTGCCTGTGTCACACGGACTCCCCATCACTCTCTGCCTGTGTCACACGGACTCCCCGTCACTCTCTCTCTGTTTCACACTGACTCTCCATCACTCTCTCTATGGGTCACACTGACTCCCCATCACCCTATCTCTTTCTGTGTCACACTGACTCCCCGTCACTCTCTCCCTGTGTCACACTGCATCACTCTCTCTCTGTGTCACACTGACTCCCCGTCACTCTCTCCCTGTGTCACACTGCATCACTCTCTCTCTGTGTCACACTGACTCCCCGCCACTCTCTGATTCACACTGATTCCCCATCACTCTCTCTCTGTGTCACGCTGACTCCCCGTCACTGTCTCTCTGTGTCACAATGACTCCCCATCACTCTCTCTATGTGTCACACTGATTCCCCATCACTCTCTCTCGGTGTCACATTGACACCCCGCCACTGTCTGTGTCACACTGACTCCCCATCACTCTCTCTCTGTGTCACACTGACTCCCCGTCACTGTCTCTCTGTGTCACACAGACTCCCCATCACTCTCTCTGTGTCACACTGACTCCGCTTTACTCTCTCTATGTGTCACACTGACTCCCCATCACTCTCTCTCTGTGTCACACTGACTCCCCGCCACTCTCTGTGTCACACTGACTCCCCATCACTCTCTCTGTGTCACACTGACTCCACATCAGTCTCTCTCTGGATCACACTGACTCCCCATCACTCTCTCTCTGTGTCACACTGACTCCCCGCCACTCTCTGTGTCACACTGACTCCCCATCACTCTCTGTGTCACATTGACTCCCCGTCACTCTGTCTCTGTGTCACACTGACTCTCCATCACTCTCTCTCTGTGTCACACTGACTCCCCATCACTCTCTGCCTGTAACACACTGACTCCCCATCACTCTCTCTCTGTGTCACAGTGACTTCCCATCACTCTCTGCCTGTATCACACTGACTCCCTGTCACTCTCTCTCTGTGTCACACTGACTCCCTGTCACACTCTCTGTGTCACACTGACTCCCCATCACTCTCTCTCTGTGTCACAGTGACTCACCATCATTCTCTGCCTGTATCACGCTGACTCCACATTACTCTCTCTCTGTGTCACACTGACTCACCATCACTCTCTGCCTGAATCACACTGACTACCTGTCATTCTGTCTATGTGTCAAACTGACTCCCCATCAATCTCTTTCTGTGTCTCACTGACTCCCCGTCAATCTCTCTCTATGTGTCACACTGACTCCCCATCACTCTATCTCTTTCTGTGTCACACTGACTCACCTTCACTCTCTCTGTGTCACACTGACTCCCCATCACACTCTCTGTGTGTCACACTGACTCACCATCACTCTCTCTCTGTGTCACAATGACTCCCCATCAATCTCTCTCTGTTCCACACTGACTCTCCATCACTCTCTGTGTCACACTGACACCCCCTCACTATCTCTCTGTGTCACACTGACTCCCCATCACTCTCTCTGTGTGTCACACTGACTCTCCCTCACTATCTCTCTGTGTCACACTGACTCCCCATCACTCTATCTCTGTGTCACACTGACTCCACATCACTCTCTCTCTGTGTCACACTGACTCCCCATCACTCTCTCTCTGTGTCACACTGACTCCCCATCACTCTCTCTCTGTGTCACACTGACTCCCCATCACTCTCTCTCTGTGTCACACTGACTCCCCATCACTCTCTCTCTGTGTCACACTGACTCCCTGTCACTCTCTCTGTGTCACACTGACTCCCCGTCACTATCTCTCCATGTCACACTGACTCTCGGTCACCCTCTCTCTGCGTCACACTGACTCCCCATCACTCTCTATCTGTGTCACACTGACACCCCATCACTCTCTCTCTGTATCACACTGACTCGCCATCACTCTCTCTGTGTCACACTGAATTCCCATCACTCTCTGCCTGTGTCAAACTGACTCCCCGTCACTCTCCATCTCTGTGTCACACTGACTCGCTTTCACTCTCTCTCTATGTTTCAAACTGACTCCGCATCATTCTCTCTCTGTGTCACACTGACTCCCCATCACTTTCTTTGTGTCACACTGACTCCCCATCACTCTTTGTGTCACACTGACTCCCCATCATTCTCTCTCTGTGTCACACTCACTCTCCCTCACTCTCTCTCTGTGTCACACTGACTCCCCGTCACTCTCTCTGTGTGCCACACTGACTCACCATCACTCTCTCTCTGTGTCACAATGACTCCCCATCACTCTCTGTGTCACACTGACACCCCCTCACTATCTGTCTGTGTCACACTGACTCCCCATCACTCTCTCTGTGTCACAATGACACGCCATTACTCTCTCTGTGTCACACTGACTCCCCGTCACTCTCTCTGTGTGTCACACTGACTCCCCCTCACTATCTCTCTGTGTCACACTGACTCCCCATCACTCTCTTTGTGTCACACTGACTCCCCGTCACTCTCTGCCTGTGTCACACTGAGTCCCGATCACTCTCTGCCAGTGTCACACTGACTCCCCGTCACTATCTCTCCATGTCACACTGACTCTCGGTCACCCTCTCTCTGCGTCACACTGATTCCCCATTACTCTCTCTCTGTCACACTGACTACCTGTCACTGTCTGCCTGTGTCACACTGACTCTCCGTCACTCTCTATCTCTGTGTCACACTGACTCCATGTCACTCTCTCTCTGTGTCACACTGACTCCCCATCACTCTCTCTCTGTGTCACACTGACTCCCCATCACTCTCTCTCTATGTCACACTGACTCCCCATCACTCTCTCTGTGTCACACTGACTCCCCATCACTCTCTCTCTGTGTCACACTGACTCCAAGTCACTCTCTCTCTATGTGTCACACTGACTCCCAATCACTCTCTCTCTGTGTCACACTGACTCCCCGTCACTCTCTCTCTGTGTCACACTGACTCCCCATCACTCTCTCTCTGTGTCACACTGACTCCCCGTCACTCTCTCTCTGTGTCACACTGACTCCCCATCACTCTCTTTCTGAGTCAGACTGACTCCCCATCACTCTCTCTCTGTGTCACACTGACTCCCTGTCACTCTCTGCCTGTGTCACACTGACTCCCCGTCACTCTCTATCTCTGTGTCACAGTGACTCCCTGTCACTCTCTGCCTGTGTCACAATGAGTCCCCATCATTCTCTCTCTGTGTCACACTGACTCCCTGTCACTCTCTGCCTGTGTCACACCTTCTCGCCATCATCTCTATCTCTGTGTCACACTGACTCCATGTCACTCTCTCTCGATGTGTCACACTGACTCCGCATCACTCTTTCTGTGTCACTCTGACTCCCCATCACTCTCTCTGTGTCACACTGACTCCCCGTCACTCTCTCTCTGTGTCACACTGAGTCCCCATCATTCTCTCTCTGTTTCTCACAGACTCCCTGTCACTCTCTCTGTGACATACTGACACCCCATCACTCTCTCTCTGTGTCACACTGACTCCCCAGCACTCTCTCTGTGTCACACTGACACCCCTCACTATCTCTTTGTGCCACAGTGACTCCCCATCACTCTCTCTGTGTCACACTGACTCCCCGTCACGCTCTCTTTGTATCACACTGACTCCCCATCACTCTCTTCTGTGTCACACTGACTCCCCGTCACTCTCTCTCTGTGTCACACTGACTCCCCATCACTCTCTCTCTGTGTCACACTGACTCCCCATCACTCTCTCTGTGTCACACTGACTCCCCGTCACTCTCTCTCTGTGTCACACTGACTCCCCGTCACTCTCTCTCTGTGTCACACTGACTCCCCATCACTCTCTTTCTGTGTCACACTGACTGCCTGTCACTCTCTCTCTGTGTCACACTGACTCGCCATCACTCTCTCTCTGTGTCACACTGACTCCCCATCACACTCTCTCTGTATCACACTGACTCCCCATCACTCTCTCTGTGTCACACTGACTCCTCGTCACTCTCTCTCTGTCACACTGACTCCCCTTCACTCTCTCTCTGTGTCACACTGACTCCCTATCACTCTCTGCCTGTGTCACACTGACTCCCCGTCACTCTCCATCTCTGTGTCACACTGACTCCCTGTCACTCTCTGCCTGTGTCACACTGAGTCCCCATCACTCTCTCTATCTGTCACACTGACTCCCTGTCACTCGCTGCCTATGTCACACCTTCCCGCCGTCATCTCTATCTCTGTGTCACACTGACTCCCTGTCACTCTCTCTCTATGTGTCACACTGACTCCAAATCACTCTCTCTCTGTGTCACACTGACTCCCCATCACTCTCTGTGTGTCACACTGACTCCCCATCACTCTCTCTGTGTCACACTGACTCCCCATCATTCTCTCTTTGTATCACAGTGATGAACCATCACACTCTCTGTGTCACACTGACTCCCTGTCACTCTCTCTCTGTGTCACACTGACTACTCGTCACTCTCTCTCTGTGTCACACTGACTCCCCATCACTCTCTCTCTGTGTCACACTGACTCCCCATCACTCTCTCTGTGTGTCGCACTGACTCCCATCACTCTCTCTGTGTCACACTGATTCCCATTCACTCTCTTTCCGTCTCACACTGACTCCCCATCACTCTCTCTCTGTCACACTGACTCCCTGTCACAGTCTGCCTGTGTCACACTGACTCCCCGTCACTCTCTATCTCTGTGTCACACTGACTCCCTGTCACTCTCTGCCTGTGTCACACTGAGTCCCCATCACTCTCTCTATGTGTCACACTGACTCCCTGTCACTCGCTGCCTTTGTCACACCTTCTCGCCGTCATCTCTATCTCTGTGTCACACTGACTCCCTGTCACTCTCTCTCTATGTGTCACACTGAATCCACATCACTCTCTCTCTTTGTGTCACACTGACTCCCCACCACTCTCTGTGTGACACTGACTCCCCATCATTTTCTCTCTGTGCCACACTGACTCCCTGTCACTCTCTCTGTGTCACACTGACTCCCCATCACATTCTCTCTGTCTCACACTGACTCTCTGTCACTCACTCTCTGTGTCACACTGACTCCCCATCACTCTCTGCCTGTGTCACAGTAACTCACCGTCACTCTCTCTCCGTGTCACACTGACTACCCATACTCTTTCTGTGTAAACACTGAGTCCCCATCACTCTCTCTATGTGTCAAACTGACTCCCCGGTCACTCTCTGGCTGTGTCACACCTTCTCGCCGTCATCTCTATCTCTGTGTCACACTGACCCCCTGTCACTCTCTCTCTATGTGTCACACTGACTCCCCATCACTCTCTGTGTCACACTGACTCCCCATCACTCTCTGTGTCACACTGACTCCCCCTCACTCTCTCTGTTTCACACTGACTCCCCCATCACTCTCTGTGTCACACTGACTCCCCCATCATTCTCTCTCTGTGTCACACTGACTCGCTGTCCCTCTCTCTCTGTGTCACACTGACTCCCCGTCACTCTCTCTGTGTGCCACACTGACTCACCATCACTCTCTCTCTGTGTCACAATGACTCCCCATCACTCTCTGTGTCACACTGACATCCCTTCACTATCTCTCTGTGTCACACTGACTCCCCATCACTCTCTCTCTCTCACACTGACTCCCTGTCACTCTCTGCTTGTGTCACACTGAGTCCCCATCACTCTCCGCTGTGTCACACTGGGACTCCCCATCACTCTCTCTCTGTGTCACACTGACTCCCCTTCACTCTCTCTTGTGTCACAATGACTCCCCATCACTCTCCTCTGTGTCACACTGACTCCCCATTCACTCTCTTCTGTGTCACACTGACTCCCGTCAATCTCTCTCTGTGTCAACACTGACTCCCCGTCACTATCTCTATGTGTCACACTGACTCCCCTTCACTCTCTATGTGTCACACTGACTCCCTGTCACTCGTCTGCTGTCACACTGACTCCCGTCACTCTCTATCTCTGTGTCACACTGACTCCCCCGTCACTCTCTACTCTGTGTCACACTGACTCCCATCACTCTCTCTCTGTGTCACACATGCACCCCGTCACTCCTCTCAGTGTCACACTGACTCCCAGTCACTCTCTCCTGTGTCCACTGACTCCCAATCACTCTCTCTCTGTGTCACACTGACTCCGTCACTCTCTCTTGTGTCCACACTGACTCGCCTATCACTCTCTCTCTGCTGTCACACTGACCTCCCCATCTCTCCCTCCTCTCTGTGTCACACTGACTCCCCATCACTCTCTCTCTGTGTCACACTGACACCTCTTCACTCTGTGTCTGTGTCACACTGACTCCCCATCACTCTCTCTCTGTGTCACACTGACACCTCTTCACTCTGTGTCTGTGTCACACTGACTCCCTGTCACTATCTCTCCGTGTCACCCTGACTCCCCGTCACTCTATCTCTGTGTCACACTGACTCCCCGTCACTCTCTCTCTTCCTGTGTCACACTAACTCCCCATCACTCCCTCTCTGTGTCACACTGACTCCCTGTCATTCTCTGCCTGTGTCACACTGATTCCCATCACTCTGTCTCTGTGTCACACTGACACCCGTCACTCTCTCTTTGTGTCACACTGAATTCGCATCACTCTCTCTCTGTGTCACACTGACTCCCCATCTCTCTCTCTCTGTGTCACACTGACTCCCCATCACTCTCTCTCTGTATCACACTGACTCCCCATCACTCTCTCTGTGTCACACTGACACCCCATCACTCTCTCTGTGTCACACTGACTCTCCCTCACTATCTCTCTGTGTCACACTGACTCCCCGTCACTCTCTCTGTGTGTCACACTGACTCCCCCTCACTATCTCTCTGTGTCACACTGACTCCCCATCACTCTCTCTGTGTCACACTGACTCCCCCGTCACTCTCTCTTTGTATCATACTGACTCCCCATCACTCTCTGCCTGTGTCACACTAACTCCCCGTCACTCTCTCTGTGTCACACTGACTCCCCATCACTCTCTCTCTGTGTCACACTGACTCCCCATCACTCTCCCTCTGTGTCACACTGACTCCCCGTCACTCTCTCTCTGTGTCACACTGACTCGCCATCACTCTCTCTCTGTGTCACACTGACTCCCCATCACTCTCCCTCTGTGTCACACTGACTCCCTGTCACTCTCTCTCTGTGTCACGCTGACTCGCCATCACTCTCTCTCTGTATCACACTGACTCCCCATCACTCTCGCTGTGTCACACTGACACCCCATCACTCTCTCTTTGTATCATACTGAATCCCCATCACTCTCTTTCCGTCTCACACTGACTCCCCATCACTCTCTCTCTGTGTCACACTGACTCCCTGTCACTCTCTGCCTGTGTCACACTGACTCCCCGTCACTCTCTATCTCTGTGTCACACTGACTCCCTGTCACTCTCTGCCTGTGTCACACTGAGTCCCCATCACTCTCTCTATCTGTCACACTGACTCCCTGTCACTCTCTGCCTGTGTTACACCTTCCCGCCGTCATCTCTATCTCTGTGTCACACTGACTCCATGTCACTCTCTCTCTATGTGTCACATTGACTCCAAATCACTCTCCCTCTGTGTCACACTGAATCCCCATCACTCTCTCTGTGTCACACTGACTCCCCATCACTCTCTGTGTCACACTGACTCCCATCATTCTCTCTCTGTATCACACTGACTCCCCATCACTCTCTCTGTGTCACACTGACTCGCCGTCACTCCCTCTCTGTGTCACACTGACTCCCTGTCACTCTCTCTCTGTGTCACACTGACTCCCCATCAATCCCTCTCTTTGTCACGCTGACTCCCCATCACTCTCTCTGTGTGTCGCACTGACTCCCCATCACTCTCTCTGTGTCACACTGATTCCCATTCACTCTCTTTCCGTCTCACACTGACTCCTCATCACTCTCTCTCTTGTCACACTGAATCCCTGTCACTCTCTGCCTGTGTCACACTGACTCCCCGTCACTCTCTATCTCTGTGTCACACTGACTCCCTGTCACTCTCTGCATGTGTCACACTGAGTCCCCATCAATCTCTCTATGTGTCACACTAACTCACTGTCACTCTCAGCCTGTGTCACACCTTCTCGCAGTCATCTCCACCTCTGTGTCACACTGACTCCCTGTCAATCTCCCTCTATGTCTCACACTGTTTCCGCATCACTCTATCTCTTTGTGTCACACTGACTCCCCACCACTCTCTGTGTGACACTGACTCCCCATCATTTTCTCTCTGTGCCACACTGACTCCCTGTCACTCTCTCTGTGTCACACTGACTCCCCATCACATTCTCTCTGTCTCACACTGACTCTCTGTCACTCATTCTCTGTGTCACACTGACTCCCCATCACTCTCTGCCTGTGTCACAGTAACTCACCGTCACTCTCTCTCCGTGTCACACTGACTCTCCTTCACGCTCTCTCTGTGTCACACTGACTCCCCATCACTCTCTCTATGTGACACACTGATTCCCCATCACTCTCTCTCTCGGTGTCACAGTGAATCCCTGTCACTCTCGTTCCGTCTCATATTGACTCCCCGTCACTCTCTATCTCTGTGTCACACTGACTCCCCGTCACTCTCTCTCTCTGTGTCACACTGACTCCCCGTCACTCTCTCTCTTTGTCACACTGACTCCCCATCACTCTCTCTGTGTCACACTGACTCCCCATCACTCTCTTTCCGTCTCAGACTGATTCCCCATCACTCTCTCTCTGTGTCACACTGACTCCCCATCACTCTCTTTCCATCTCAGACTGATTCCCCATCACTCTCTCTCTGTGTCACACTGACTCCCCGTCACTCTCTCTCTCTGTGTCACACTGACACACTGTCACTCTCTCTCTATGTGTCACACTGACTCCGCATCACTCTCTCTCTGTGACACACAGACTCCCATTCACTATCTCTGTGTCACACTGACTCCCCATCACTCTGTGTCACACTGATTCCCCATCATTCTCTCTCTGTGTCACACTGACTCCCTGTCACTCTCTCTGTGTCACACTGACTCCCCATCATTCTCTCTCTGTGTCACACTGACTCCCTGTCACACTCTCTCTGTGTCACACTGACTCCCTGTCACTCTCTCTCTGTGTCACACTGACTCCCCATCACTCTCTGTGTCACACTGACACCCCCTCACTATCTCTCTGTGTCACACTGACTCCCCATCACTCTCTCTATGTGTCACACTGACTCCCCCTCACTCTCTCTCTGTGTCACACTGACACCCCCTCACTCTCTCTCTGTGTCACACTGACTCCCCATCACTCTCTCTGTGTCACACTGACTCCCCGTCACTCTCACTTTGTATCATACTGACTCCCCATCACTCTCTGCCTGTGTCACACTAACTCCCCTTCACTCTCTCTCCATGTCACACTCACTCTCCTTCACCCTCTATCTCTGTGTCACACTGACTCCCCATCACTCTCTCTCTGTGCCACACTGACTCCCTGTCACTCTCTCTGTGTCACACTGACTCGCCATCACTCTCTGTTTCACACTGACACCCCCTCACTATCTCTCTGTGTCACACTGCCTCCCCATCACTCTCTGTGTGTCACAGTGACACGCCATCACTCTCTCTGTGACAAACTGACTCTCCCTCACTAACTCTCTGTGTCACACTGACACCCCCTCACTATCTCTTTGTGCCACACTGACTCCCATCACTCTCTCTGTGTCACACTGACACCCCGTCACTCTCACTTTGTATCACACTGACTCCCCATCACTCTCTGCCTGTGTCATACTAACTCCCCGTCACTCTCTCTCCATGTCACACTGACTCTCCTTCACCGTCACTCTGTGTCACACTGACTCCCCCTCACTCTCTCTCTGTGTCACACTGATTCCCCATCACTTTCTCTCTCTGTGTCACACTGACTCCCTGTCACTCTCGTTCCGTCTCACAGTGACTCCCCGTCACTCTCTATCTCTGTGTCACACTGACTCCCCGTCACTCTCTCTCTGTGTGACACTGACTCCTCGTCATTCTCTCTCTGTGTAACACTGACTCCCCATCATTCTCTCTCTGTATCACACTGACTCCCTATCACTCTCTCTGTGTCACACTGACACCCTGTCACTCTCTCTCTGTGTCACACTGATTCACCATCACTCTCTCTCTCTGTGTCACACTGACTCCCTGTCACTCTCGTTCTGTCTCACACTGACTCCCCATCACTCTCTCTCTCTGTGTCACACTGACTCCCCGTCACTCTCTCTATGTGTCACACTGACTCCCCATCACTCTTTCTCTGTATCACACTGACTCCCCATCAATCTCTCTCTGTGTCACACTGACTCCCCATCACTCTCTCTGTGTCACACTGACTCCCCATCACTCTCTCTGTGTCACACTGACTCCCCATCACTCTCTCTATGTGTCACACTGACTCCCCATCACTCTCTCTGTGTCACACTGACTCCCCATCAATCTCTCTCTGTATCACACTGACTCCCCATCACTCTCTCTGTGTCACACTGACTCCCCATCACTCTCTCTCTGTGTCACACTGACTCCCCATCGCTCTCTTTCTGTCTCAGCCTGACTCCCCATCACTTTCTCTCTGTGTCACACTGACTCCCAATCACTCACTCTGTGTCACACTGACTCCCCGTCACTCTCTCTCTGTGTCACACTGACTCTCCGTCACTCTCTCTCTGTGTCACACTGACTCCCCATCACTCTCTCTCTGTGTCACACTGACTCCCCATCACTCTCTCTCTGTGTCACACTGACTCCCCATCACTCTCTCTCTGTGTCACACTGACTCCCTGTCACTCTCTCTGTGTCACACTGACACCCCGTCACTCTCTCTGTATGTCACACTGAATCACCATCACTCTCTCTCTGTGTCACACTGACTCCCCATCACTCTCTCTCTGTGTCACACTGACACCCCTCACTATCTCTCTGTGTCACACTGACTCTCCTTCACCTTCACTCTGTGTCGCAATGACTCCCCCTCACTCTCTCTATGTGTCACACTGATTCCCCATCACTCTCTCTCTGTGTCACACTGACTCCCTGTCACTCTCGTTCCTTCTCACAGTGACTCCCCGTCACTCTCTATCTCTGTGTCACACTGACTCCCCGTCACTCTCTCTCTGTGTCACACTGACTCCCCGTCACTCTCTCTGTGTCACACTGACTCCCCATCACTCTCTCTCTGTGTCACACTGACTCCCCATCGCTCTCTTTCTGTCTCAGCCTGACTCCCCATCACTTTCTCTCTGTGTCCCACTGACTCCCAATCACTCACTCTGTGTCACACTGACTCCCCGTCACTCTCTCTCTGTGTCACACTGACTCTCCGTCACTCTCTCTCTGTGTCACACTGACTCCCCATCACTCTCTCTCTGTGTCACACTGACTCCCCATCACTCTCTCTCTGTGTCATACTGACTCACCATCATTCTCTCTCTGTGTCACACTGACTCCCTGTCACTCTCTCTGTGTCACACTGACACCCCGTCACTCTCTCTGTATGTCACACTGACTCACCATCACTCTCTCTCTGTGTCACACTGATTCCCCATCACTCTCTCTCTGTGTCACACTGACACCCCTCACTATCTCTCTGTGTCACACTGACTCTCCTTCACCTTCACTCTGTGTCGCACTGACTGCCCCTCACTCTCTCTATGTGTCACACTGATTCCCCATCACTCTCTCTCTCTGTGTCACACTGACTCCCTGTCACTCTCGTTCCTTCTCACAGTGACTCCCCGTCACTCTCTATCTCTGTGTCACACTGACTCCCCGTCACTCTCTCTCTGTGTCACACTGACTCCCCGTCACTCACTCTCTGTGTCACACTGACTCCCCGTCACTCTCTCCCTGTGTCACACTGACTCCCCATCACTTTCTCTCTGTATCACACTGACTCCCCATCACTCTCTCTGTGTCACACTGACTCCCTGTCACTCTCGTTCCTTCTCACAGTGACTCCCCGTCACTCTCTATCTCTGTGTCACACTGACTCCCCGTCACTCTCTCTCTGTGTCACACTGACTCCCCATCACTCTCTCTCTGTGCCACACTGACTCCCTGTCACTCTCTCTGTGTCACACTGACTCCCCGTCACTCTCTCTCTGTTTCACAATGACTCACCATCACTCTCTCTCTGTGCCACACTGACTCGCCATCACTCTC